>NW_015536473.1:9398-28068 GCF_001515605.1 Sinocyclocheilus anshuiensis | reverse complement strand
AAAAACTCTTTAAATCTGTAATACTGTAATACTGTTCAAAAACTTTTGACTGGTAGTGTATATTTGTATGTAACAGAGGTTTGTTAAATCTAAGTCATTTTAAGATAAATACAATTCTGTGCTAACAAATTGAAATGAGGTAGTTGTTTTCAACAAGGTGGACACAGTTCTGTTCACAACAGTAGACCTGCTGGTGAAGAAGTGACAGGTAAGAAAAAAAGGGAGAGACAGAGATATTGGAGATATCATTTTTTATATGATGGCCATTCAAATAATAGGGTTGTCTGGTTTCAGAAATGGTTGTGGATGTATAGGCTATATACAGGAAATAAGGGGCCAAAATTACACTTTTTGTGGTACAACAGCTTGTCACTGGAACAGGCCCCTTAAAAGGACTAGGCCTACAAATTAGTACCTTAAGGGTACAAATTACTACTCTAAGGTACTAATATGTACCTATTAGGGGTAAAAAAAAAAGAAAAAAGAAAAAGTACAAATATGTCCTTTTAAGAGTACTGCTTCAGTGACAAGCTGTTGTACCCCAAAAGACAAGCTGTTGACCCCTTTTTTCTGTGTGGCCTGGATGAGTGTGAGATTTCCCGGCCTGAAATTATGTCCCAGTCCGGCCCTGGTGTACTCTATTTCTAGGGCTAGATAGTAGTGACTTTCATTCTGTTGATGTGTTTTCCCATTAAAGTGATGGAGCTGTTTCATTTGTGCTGTAATTTGGTTGGTAAAACTGTTGTACCTCAGATCGGGTGATGTGTCTTCCATCAAATTTTAACGGTTCTTTCATAGACCAGTTACTCTTCATGGACACACAGCTGGGCTCTGGTAAGTTTGATCTGTCCCCCTGAAATTGACTTTAATAGAATAGCGACATTGGAAAAGAGATAATTTAGTAGAGACAAGAATCCAACTGGTTGATTTTACATGGCAATAAATTCCACACAGGAAAGTTGTCTATCAAAAAAAAATATATATTATTAAAGAAATAAATGAAGCTGAAGATATGTTGAAGAGTGATGACACTGTCCAAGCATAATGTCATCTCTCCATCCACCTGTCTATCTATCTGTGGTGTCCAGAATAGGAAAAAGTCAACAGATCACTACACCAACCCTGGCAAACACCCTAAACACCCTGGTTATGTGGTGTACACGGTATCTTCTATTTAACATTAAGATCATATGAAGACTTTGACTTACCTGCATCTTGGAGAAAAATCCCCATCTCTGAATGCTTGCGTGTCCTCCATGATTCATTCAGTCTTCATGAAGCTGCACAGGTACGTCTGATGAGACAGAAACACTCAGATACAACAAAATACAAGTAGTATGTATGTGTTTATAGGAAACAAAAGATTCTGACTTCTGATTTCTAATCAGTAATCAAGATTTCACTTCTGGCTTAATTAGATTTGCCATGTTAATGTGTTGCTGCAGACCCGAACTGCCTGAGGTCTTCCAGTCAGAAAGTCCAACAGCCATTATAAACAGAGTTTTTTATGTTATGTTTAACAGACAATAATTACACAATTTAAATTTTTTTAAACCAACAACATGACAGCAGCATCAGAGCGTTGGGTGTCTTAATCACGCATCACTTTATTTGTATATTAATCTAATTGGACCCAGGATGATTCTGAAAGAATACTCTGCTGTTGCTGCAGTAACGAACACAACTTTCACATGCATCTGATGGACAGATAAACCGCACGCACTTATTTCAGTGTTTTTTTTTTTTTTGTGGATATTTCAGCTAACAGTTTGCTTTGTGCATTCAGCTGAACAACATTCCACTCACATGGTTATCCATAAAATCTCATTATATTTGTCCCAAATTATGCCAGGCTGGAAGATTGTGTATCTTTCAGCACAACCTTTTTCTTTCTGTAAATATGCTTTACATAGAGAGCTAATAATAGACATAGATTGCGCTTTCTCTTTCCGTTTGCTCTGTTTTGTCAAACACTGTACATTAAACTCATCGATGCAACTTTGTTAATTCCTGAAGTGAGCTTGTATATGAACTGTTGTGGACTGCTGTCTTGAACGGGGTGCGATACCTGCGGCTGCGTTTCTCCTCCGGTGTGCACCTACGTTCTTACTCCGCCAATGTGTTAAATATGCGTTCTTGAAAGCGCACAGTTTTCTAACATATTTACTTTAACTTCTTAGGTAGCCTAATATCAATGGTATGACGTTTCGGATGAGTCCGAAATTACAAAAACATACATATATTTAATTGTATGATCAAAATTATTGCTAGGGACAGTTTGGTAGTCGCTGGATATTGGTACGGACATGTCCCTGGCGTCCCCCCTAATGCTACGCCCCTGATGTTATTGTATATGTTAAGAACTGGCATCATCTGAATCAGCAGATATTATTTTTCAATATTGACTTTAGTTTACACAGAACATTTGGAGACACGCAGCTAAATAAAAAATAAATAAATATGTTAGAGCGAAAATAGTTGCAACCATGTGGTTTATTACTTTGGCTTTTATGATTAGGCCTCCATATAAAAAAAAAGGTGTATTTTAACATAGGTTCTATATAGGCCTATGCCAAAGATAATTGATAATAAAGACATCATTGATAAGATCAAAAATGCATATAACGTACTTCATGTGTAAGTTACATTTCATGGTTAGGCTACTTACTTATTGAAGAAGTCGATAACTTTTCTTGCCGCCTCACTTTGACACTTACTCGAAATGTAAGGTTACTAGACGTCCTGAGTTTTCTCAACAACATCACGTAAATTCCTACATAGCATACAGAAATCACTGGATACTCGGATACTCATTATTTCTGTTGAGTTAAAGATTCTTAAACACGGGTGTAAAATGGTGCAGTTATATAAAGCACAAGGCAGGCTACTTTCACTTTCGGTTTACTGCAGTCACGTGCCATCTGCGCTGAAAATTATTGCGCGTCTACATGGCGTTGCGTGGTAGTGATGGCCCTTTTTTTTCTTTTTCTTTTTTTTTTAACACTGCTTCTGAAACCTTTGCAAATCATTTGTTTAAAAAGTGTGGGTCGGAGCACGTATCTACGGAAGCGTATTGCATTCACTTGAGGAAAAAAAATCTACTCTGCCTCGACCTTAAAAGTTACGGTTCCTTTTGCTGACTAACGGTACAAATATTAGCTTAACATTACATAAGTTAGCCTACCAACTGCAGTTGATGGTGTAACTTAAGTTAACGTAGTTAGTAAAAAATATGCCCGTAACATTAACGTTACATGTTTATAAACAGCTATTCTAACCTCGTTGTACATGTCGTCAAGCGAACAGTTAGCAGACATCATTTGGCATTAACATGTAACTATAATAACTTAGCTATCTTACCTGCACTGAACCCATGTAGGCCTGGCACTGTTGTTGTTGTTGTTGGAGGGTCAGGCTGATTAGCATCAGCAACTGTGGCCTGACGTTACTTCGGGCAGGTGAAAGCTTCTCGCAGGATTTTGAGGGATCTCGTTAATTCTGAAAAACAGAGTAGATTTTTTTTCCTCAAGTGAATGCAATACGCTTCCGTACGTATCAAACTGAAACCAGAGTCAATTAATTTATAATAATAGGCTAAATAAAATAATAATAAAAAACATTATACAGGCACTTCTTATTTAATGGTAATGGTATTTAATGGTTCTAACATAATATCTGCTCTGAGCCACCTCAGTTGTGCACAAGCACTTTATTCTTAAAGTTGAGTTGAGTATTGTAATTGTATTTAATGTATTAATAAATCATTTGCAGTGGGTTTGTAAAATGTTTTTGTAAAATGTTGTATGCATGTTTTGGGCTGAGACACTTGGTGTTGGTAGACATTTTAAAATTTCATAAAGAAAAAAATACAATTGTTTTCTGCAAATTCTTGTTCTACACCTCCTCAAGTATCATTTTCATGTTGCTGTACTGTTTCATTCTTTAATAATTGAATGCCAAAGTCATGACCAAGACTATAATTATATACAAGTAAATTTTTGCAATAAAGTTTCATTAGGTTTAAAAAAATGTCACATTGGGTCGGGTGAATATTCAATACATTTGCACTGAAAAACAAAATTAAGAAAATCCTTCATGACAGCTTTGAAACCCGGATAAAATAACTGCACAGACCAATTGAAGGGCCAGTTGATCGTCCATGCTTGAAGGTATAGCCTGTAATCGCTGTAATTTCTCACAAGAATTTATGTGAGAAAACGTATTTTCGCTGATGGTCGGGAACGCCTCTTCACTGAATGTTTTGTAGTGTGTGCACCTCGTTAGCGTTGTGTTGTGTAGTATGCGCGCAGCTATGACAAAACGACGACAGATGAGAAGAAATATTGTTGCGTAGTGTGAGCAACACAGTGATTGGGCTAGTCTTTCAATCCTGTAGTGTGAGCTTGCCATTATACGTGATGCTGAAATTTTGGCTATCATGAAAAGTATACGAATGGCGGCAATCCCGGCGTATTTAAGAAGAATAGTGCAAGCAGCACTACACACCCACATGAAAACAGCAGCGCAACCGGTGTTTATCATAGCAAAAGCAACATATCAGATGAATTCCGTGAGCGGACGACGAGAGCGCCGGAGTTTATGCGGTTAGAAGAAATCTCTAGCATTAATTCTGATCATGGCTTGTCTCAAAAAACGAAGACAGATTTACGTTCGTCGTAGGAAAAGTCACACTGCAGGACTGTGCGCCAAATCTTCTGACAATGCCAGAATTTCGTCTGAGGTCAAATTTAATCGCAACGTATGAAGGTAGAATAATTCATGTATTGTGAAACTGCAGCTTCATGCTAACGCAAAATAAATATGATCTGCATGCTTCTGACTTCCATTCTTCCGCGCTTACACTTTTGGCACGTTTTTTTTAGCATGTTGAATTGCACTAACTGAAAAAATAATGCATTGCATTAACAGTGTTTGCATTTTAATGCCTTGTATTTTCAGGGCTTGCAATTTTAGGTCATGAAATTTACCATAGTTGTTTATTTAAGCTGTGAATATTTCAATTCAAAATATTTCACGCACATTTCATGATCTCCAGCTGCTGTCAGTCGCTCACCAGCAGGTGGCACAAGCGGCTGTTGATGAAGATCAAAGCTACAGGTGGATTAAGTCATTCATTCACAAAAACTGATTTACAGAAATGGAGCAAGCGGTAAGTAGAAGTGATGATTATCAGGGTCAGTATCAATATGCGGAAAAGCTGATTGTGTTTACGTGTAATTCAGCATCTTCGCTGTTACTCGTTTCCCCGTGTAGACTACATGTAAGCAGCTTTCTCTACCGCAAAGGAGATTATAATGCTGTTTTACCCGACGCTGATGTACATAACTAACATTACATCTGAGGAAGACATATTGATTTCAGCTGCTTAGTTTCTGTAACTTTGTATCATGGCTTGTGTGACCCTGTGCTGTAATACTGGTGTTCCCCTCATACGTCACACTCCATGATTCCCCAACGACGCATAACCTGGCCAATCAGAGCACACCTCGCTTTTCAGACCGATGAGCTTTGTAAAAATCGATGCGTTTCAGAAAGGCGGGGCATAGAGGAGAAACAATAATGTACAGTATGTGGAAAATAAAAAAAAAACAAACACATTGCATTACACCAAATACACAAAATAATGTTCTTTTTAGCAACATCATATGACCCCTTTAATGGTTCTATCATAATATCTGCTCTGAGCCACCTCAATTGTGCACAAGCAGATTTCAGCTCTGTCTTAATCCGTCATGCAGCTTCACAAAGAGGCTGTTTAGATTGTAAATAAATGCAGCAGACATTAACTTTTTAAACGTTCTCTTCATATTTCATCATATTGTATAAAAACTTTATTTTTATGAACATAGGTGGAAAATACTTAATTCATATGAAAATACATATCAACAAACAACAGCACCGACAAAAATATTTGACATATCTAAAATACTTCATACTTTACAGATACAATACAGCTTATACCATAAAGATTATACACTAGTCAACATTTGAAGTGGATCAAAAAAATTAATCAAAGTTGTCCTAAAACCTTAAAGCGTTCTTGTCTTAGTACAACTCTGATGAACTTTTTTGATCCACTTCACTTGTTGACTACTGTCATACAGATTGCAGCTTTACAGTGATGAACAGAAAGGCATTGATGCAAATGATGTAAACAAACTTCAATATTGCAGACATGTTTTAACAGAATCCTTTGCAGATCTGTTGACAAATTACAAGTAACCAGTGACTAGAATGGGATTAGATTTGTTCCTTTACTCCAAATAAATATAAAGAGACTCACAAAAATCAAACATTCACAAATAAATAGAAAGAGATTCACAAAATTAAACAAATAATAAAAACATATTCACATATATGATTTTATGTAACAAAAACAACCGTGCCTGGCATTCATTTGTGATTAACTTTCTGTGCATTAGTGGATCATTACATGTATTGTTGATTTCGAAACATTTCTCGCATCAAGATGTGCAGAAAAATCCACATATAGGTGACTCCACACTCAGTCTACTCAAACCAATCAGATAACAGCCACGTTTTGCTGACCAATCACAGCATATCCTCGCTACGACCAATCAGTTTGCTTTACACTCAGGGTGGGAAAAACCCACATAATATGAGAAGTTTCTGCCTCTTAAAACTAAAAGCAAACATATCTACTGACAAATGTATTATATACAAAAGTTGCATTGAGATGCACATATACCTCAGCACACGATTCTCAAACATGGTGAGGATCAACAAATGTTAATTCAGTAAAAATATGAACTCTGATCCATGACAGCTAACATAGACAGTGGCAACAACAGCAGCATAAATTAATCAAGTACAATGTAAAACAATGATAATATTTTAATAATAATTACCACAAAATATTGTGTGGTAATTATTAACTTGTGCAATATTGTTCGATGTAAAATTGTTTGTTCAGATGACTCAATTTGTAGATCCACGCAGATGCATCATTAAAATGGCTTGAATGAAGAACTGGGAAATGCTGTTGGCTATTGTGTGACAGTAATTTCATCTATTACACAAACTCGTATGTTTGTACTGTGTTATTACTGTGTAATACTGTGACTTGGCTTGATACACAGTCTAATGGTCTAACGAAATTCACATTTTAAAAATCTTTTACTGTACCAATTTGTATGGACCTTATACTTCCTAGGTTTAACTGGTCAGCGCAATGAGCCTGTTATCTGATTGGCTTAATAATGGGTGGAGTCCACATATTTTTGGATTTGAAGCTAGAAATGTTTCAAAATCCACAAATGCTTGCAGCGATCCACAAATGCACAGAAAGCCATTTAACTGATTCAAAAATTAGTTGTGTTTGTCAAAAAAATAAAAACATTTGTGAATTTTGTTTTTTTATTTCGGGATCTCATTCTATTTATTGGTTAATATGTTCCATTTTTGTGAATCACTTTACATTTATTTGTGGATCATAATCTGTTTATTTGGAATAAAGGAACAAATCTAAACCCATGGTGTACTGGGCCCCTTTTACAGTTTATTACATTGGGATCCATTGGGGGAATTATGTTCCACTTTCCTGGTGTTTTCTGTTGACACCAAGTATCATCAGAGACAGACCCAGCAGAACCATAAACAAACACATTCCAGCAATCAAAATCCAATGCCTTACAGCTGAAAGAGGGAAGGTGGGAAGAGAAAACCATTTTTGTTCTTCTTTTTTAAACTCACAGTTTAAATAATCTGTATGTGATTGTGATGTGATGATTACTTTCCCAGCAAAAGTATTGCAGTCACAGTTAACGAAATAATCCAAAATGTAAAAACATATGTAAATATATATTGCACAAAACTAAAAAACGAATGCAAAATTGAAGAGCAAAAAAAAAAAAAGTGTGAATCAAACATTTAAAAATGTATTTAAAGGGTCAGGAAACCCCAGATTTTCTGAGATGTTAACAGTGTTATGTGTGTTGAAAATCATAGAAGACAATGATACCATCCATTAGTTTTAACTGTAGGAGATAAGTTAATTTTAAGCTTTCTTTTTCACCACCTGGGTTGACTGCGTGTCCTTATCCTATGACAAGACGCTTTGCCACGCTAATTTGCTATGACAGACATGACATGAAATGACATGAAAGTGAAACAATCAACTACAACATCTCTACATGCAACTGAAAAAAAAAAAGTGACAATTTGTAAACACAAATACTTACCACTGTAATAGATAAAGCAAAACAGCAGCATCAGAAGATTTGAAAACCTGATGAGAAAACAGAAGAGCTGGTTTATGTGACAGATATAGACATCAGGACGTCATAATCACACATAGAATAAACATGTCGAATCACTGTGTATAGTTCCCACAAATAGAAACAACAATCTAGATAACAACACAAAAACACACAGGCTGTAAAAACATATGAACACTTACATGGTGGAAGTTCTGCATGGGTCTAATGTTCAGGTGTCAAAACTTTGTAAACCATTGCGTGTTCGACCACATTTAAAAAATCAAAACCGAAAGTACAGGCTCCTCCACAGGTGTTTTTATATTGGACACTCGTTTGACGTTTCTCTGAGCAAAAAAAAAAAAATATATATATACAATTAAGTTACCGTCATACAAACGTAATTTATCGGTGTAGCCTAAACCAAGTGGAGTAGAAAAAAAACATATTGTAAAGGCATAAATGGCTCATTCACTTGGAATAGTAATATTGTTGTTACATTATTGCAACATTTTCTTTAGAAAATACCCTTTTGCTTCTAATTCATAGAGTTAGGCTACATATTCTTAGCATAATTACATATTCTTTTTAATCTGCGTGAATGTAAATAAAAGTATTTACACAAATAATAGGATTTATGTTCCTGGTCATTTTACCCGATCACTTAATGTAACCTGTAGCCTGATAGCTATGTGTCTAAACTTTGTAAACCATTGCACGTTTAGTGAGATCTAAGTAAGTACATTAAAAACTAATAATTTCCACACATGAGCTTCCTGAGTCTGGGAATATGGAGCCTCCACTATGATGAGTATGACTGGTCTTTACTGTCCTCTTCTGGTTATTCTGTCAAAGCAGATCTAGCTGTTAGATGTAGTCTATTAGCTTGCATAAACGCGTGGTTAACGAAACACTCTGAGATTTGTGAGTCCAGATACAGTAAATTAATGAGGACATAATAATAAGACATGAAAAAATACTTTAGTAATTTATAGTAAATACTATAGCGTTTTTGAACCATACTATAGTAAAGTATTTTAATTAATTTGTTGTGGTAATTATATAGTTGCTGTGGTAACTATAGTAATATAAACAAATTACTTTACCTAGTACTGTACTAAGTTTTTTACAACTATAGGGTATATTATACTACAATACACTACAGTTTACTATAGTAAATCTAAAGTATACTACAGTATTTATTACAGTTTATCAGTTCACTGTAGTTAATACTATAATATGCTGTAGTGTTGTAAATACTGTAATATATACAGTATAATACACTTTACTATAATATGGTTCAAAAACACTGTAGTATTTACTATAAATTACTATGGTATATTTTCATGTGGGATTCCACAAAAGATTTTGCAGCTTCTGTCTGTTTGGTTCCACATATGGCTGCATGATGTTCAGAGCAGCTGACGTTTATTTTAAACACGATCTCTGATGATTTCAGTCTGATCTCAACAGATTTCTGATTTTGTCTGAACTGGATGCAGCTTCACAGAGTGACTGTTTAGTCTGTACGTAAATGCAGCAGATGTAACATATTTAAACAACCTTTTAATATTTCATCATTATCAATAAAGCATTATTTTTCTGAACATTGTAAAATAATTCGGGAAAATTTGTTTTAATTCAAACAAACTACAAACCAACAAAATGTTTCTTGCCTAAGTGGTTTATGTTTTAGAATAAATGCTCTATCAAAGCAGAATAAAGCGAACCCATTATTCAGCAGACAAAAGCATAATATACATATAAATATTATTTAAAAAAAAATGTAAATACAATTTTTTACAAAATATACATATGTACAAGAACACTGTGTGTTTGGCACAGATATGCATGTTTATATTATTGCTTTACTGTTTTTTCCCCCCATTTATAGAAACAGTAATTCCTAGTTGATTAAATGAAATTAGTAACCAGTTCATATGTTTAGAGGAAGCTTTACATAAATACTAAATGCTGATAAGTTAACAAACTGATTCCTGAGGTGCATGGGGTCTAGCCCACGTACGTGTGCATACATGCTGAAAATTAAAATATATCGCAGAAATATGTTGACAGTGTCTTCTGCAGATCTATGGAATAAATGACATTAATTTTGTACCGATTAAAAAAAGAAAGTTATTTGCCTTGCTATGGTGCTAGACTTTGTTCAGTCAGTCAGAGCTGACAGATCTGACAGAAAATCCTGTACTGAATGATGAGCACAGACTGATTTTTTAGTTTCAGACTTTGATTCCATGCAGTCTGAGGATATCACACACATTTGATATTTGGAGCCAATTCTAGAACACATATTGTTTATAACAGTTTATAATGTCAGAAAGTGTGTGATGTCTACGGTGTTAAAAAAGTTAAAGTCGTGTGGTGAATTCCAGCTAGGTGTCCTGTACAGTTTAATCAGGGGCCACCGGGCCCTCGGCAGACGTCAGTATGGGCCCTCAATGCTTCTGGGTCTTCTGTATTCAGTCACCATTTTCTCCCTGAAGGACACTCTCTGTGCTGCCTCTGTGCAGACGCTTGAGTAACGTGACAGCAGTCAGAATCAGAGCCAGCAGAAACACAGTCAGTGCAGCTGACAAACTCCAGTAGCCTACAGCTGGAAGGGAAAAGTAGGGAGAGAGCACTTATTTTATTGTTTTTTTTTATTAGATTTTTATGTTCACTGTTTAAGATTTTTGTAAAGCTCTCGGTGCCGCCTGTTTTACTCACTACGATATTTAGTGTCATCAGTTTTGTCCAGTTTTTCCTTTGTTTCTGTACAGAATATTGAAAGGTTAGTCATACAGTTTTGTATTAATTTGCTTTTTAAACATAATATTTCTAAACATCCACTGAGTTCCTCTCACCTGTGACTGTCACTGTGATCAGGATTTCTCCATCAGGGTCCAGAACTCTGTATGTTCCTGCATCTCTGGCTGTGAAATTACTAATAATCAGGTTTCTATCTCTGATGGTCATTCGTTCGCTCTGAACTCCATCAGTTCTGCTCCAATCCTTCATCCACTCTGTGCTTCTTCTGCTCTGATGCTGCACTTTATCAGCGTTTGACAACAGAACATCCAACTTCAGCTCCTCACCTGTTTTCACAGAAACCTCATCTAAAGGAGAAACAAAGACAATAATCATTATAATAATCAATCAAAGCCATGAACATATATTTCAGATTGGGGAACCAAATGTAATCATAATCTGAATATCAAGCTTGTTCCACTCAGAGTTTATATTGTTTCCAGTCCAGCATGCCATATCAACACATTTATTAAAGAAAACCAGAAAGCATGTGCTGATGATCAGTTTTAATTTACCCTGAATATGAAGTTGGTACGTCCTGATTTGTGGCTCCAGCTCTGTCTGATTATTGTGGTAATAGACTCTCATAAAGTATTTCCCAGCATCACTGAAGCTCAGATTCTTGATGACGACGTCACAGTTTCTTTGTTTAAATACTCGTCCACTGCATTCTTCAGTCTCACAGACAGGGATGTTTTCTGACGGACTGTCTAAATTAATAACCAAAATCTCTCTGTCCTCATATTCACATGACAGTGTGCAGCTGCCTCCTTTTTCTCCTGACACAGATATAGTGGTGGTTCCTGCAAATACAGACAGAATATTCATTCAATACAAAGTTTAATTGTTCTTCAATGGTAACACTTTACAGTAAGGTTCATTAGTTAACATGAACTAAAAATGAATAATACTTCTACAGCATTTATTAATCTTAGTTAATGTTAATTTCAGCATTTACTAATGCATTATTAATATCACAAGTTGTGTTTGATAACATTACTTAATGCACTGTGAACTAACATGGACAAACAATGAATAACTGTACTTTTATTAACTTTTAACAAAGATTAAAATATATTGTTAATTGCTCATTTATGTTAGTTAATGCATTAGCTAATGTTAACAAATGACACATTATTATAAAGTGTTACCATTTCAGTGTTGTGTTTCTGTCTATTGTTTGTAATCATGGTCATCATAAAATATTCTAGTAGAGTTATTTTGGTCAACCAGATTAAACAACATAGATAGGAAGGCAACAAGTAGCCAGCGATATTAGAAGTGGTGTCACGAACGAGACTCCCGCCGTGCCTCCCGCTCACCACCAGAGGGAGCTCTCTCCCGAGTTTTGAACTTTATCCGGACTACACACACACACACACACACACACACACACACTCACATACCTAGCTCTGATTGCTCCTGCACCTGACTCTCGTTAAGTGGACTATTTAACCAGCTCTCAGACTCTCCCTCATTGCGAAGTCTTGTATTGCCCCGGTGTACATTTCTGAGCATTTCTTCCCGTGTCTGGCCTCTCTGTTGATTCCCGAACCCTTGCTATTGTTCTTTGACTACTGATTGTTTGCTGCCTGCCCTGACCCTTTTGCACGTCCCTGACTATGATTTGGCTTCTCTCCTCTGTTGTGTTTGCTGGTGTCTGACCTTGCCTGTTTGGTTACAATTTCAATAAAGCTGCAGATGGATCCTCACTCTGTTGACGTCTCGTTACAGAAGACTTCGCCATTACATGATCCAGCAGCTCTGGCTCAACTGACTAAGGAAGTATCAGCTCAGGCAAATCAACTCGCGCATATTGTCACAAACGAGCCTCCCGCCGTGCCTCCCGCTCACCACCAGAGGGAGCTCTCTCCCGAGTTTTGAACTTTATCCGGACTACACACACACACACACACACACACACACACACTCACATACCTAGCTCTGATTGCTCCTGCACCTGACTCTCGTGAAGTGGACTATTTAACCAGCTCTCAGACTCTCCCTCATTGCGAAGTCTTGTATTGCCCCGGTGTACATTTCTGAGCATTTCTTCCCGTGTCTGGCCTCTCTGTTGATTCCCGAACCCTTGCTATTGTTCTTTGACTACTGATTGTTTGCTGCCTGCCCTGACCCTTTTGCACGTCCCTGACTATGATTTGGCTTCTCTCCTCTGTTGTGTTTGGCTATTCATTTCAAAAGTGTTTTTTCATTGCCAGAGGCAAATCAACTAAATGGATGTCAGTCATTCCATTCGGCACGGCGAGCAGAACGCTTTTCACCAAACCCCGCGATTGTGTTTCTCCGTTTTCATTCATCTGCAGTTGGCAATATGAGAAAATACGGTGCATGCGCATGCAAACCTTGGATGTACACAATTTATATAAGCACAAGGGGTTTCATATTAAACTGATTGTCTGCTCTGGAAATGGGGTGAATCGTTCTAGAAGCAATGGGGCAAATCTATCCTGTGCGTTTGTATGCTCCAATAGACCACTTTGAGAATTAAATGTCACATTTTTAATGCTTCCATTACAACACTGAAATATTTAGCCTGTGTACCTTAATGTCACTCATGTAGAGCATCTAAGCACCGTTTGAAGACACTTTCTGAGCATTTGTTGGGCCACCTGGGATGAAATAGCTTCTCTCTATTGCTATCAATGTAATAATATGGTTTATGATGAGTGAAATATAGAGAGAGCCTCACTGTCACAAGTCACCTTTCTTCAAATGTCTTTCTGACGATAGTTTTCACTGCATGAAATGTAATTTTCAAAAATCCATATTGGGGCACTTTAAAATAATAAAATAAAATACAAATGAGTTGCAATTATACTATTATGTGAGAAGAAAAATGCGAGAGACAATAAACTAAAAAGGTAGAAAATTGATGACATAATTGACCTGTCAAAATGATATATTTAAGAGTAATACAGTGCCTATAAAAAGTATTTATACCCCTTCATTTTTTTTCACGTTTTTTATGTTGCAGCCTTATGTTAAACTGTTTTAAATAATTTTTCCCCACATCAATCTACACTCCATACACCATAATGACAAAGCAAAAAACAGATTTGTGACAACTTTATTCAAATTCAAAAACTGAAATACGTTGCATAAGTGTTAACGCAGTTAACGCAGTACTTAGTTGAAGCACCTTTACAGCCTCAAGCCTTTTGGGATATGATGCGTGGGCGTGCAGGGCGTGCAGGGACGAGGGGAGAACGCTCAACCAATTCATAGAACTGGCGATTCAAATTGACAATTTGATTCGTTCTCGTCGCCCTACCAGAACGATACCTACCAGTCATTCGGTTCCAATCACTTCTTCTTCCTCCTCTTCTGTGGAACCCATGCAGCTCGGATACACTCACCTGTCTCCAGAGGAGCGAGAGCGCCGAATCACTCAACGTCTGTGTCTCTATTGCGGCCAAGCCGGCCATCTCCGGGCCTCCTGTCCCACACGACCGCCTCTTCGTAATCCCTCTGCGGTGAGTCCTTGCATTCAGGCACATCACTCCAGTACATGCATAGCGGGGAATTTTATGTCGCATGAATTCGCTCGACAACATAACATTTCTCTAAACCCTTGCAATTCTCTGCTGGCAGTGGAGGCGCTAGATGGGCGTCCTCTGGGTAAGGGAAAGGTCATGCACACGACCGTGGACTTATGTTTGGAGACCGGGACCCTTCACACGGAGAGTATTCGTTTCTACATCATCACTTCACCACATAACCCGGTAATTCTCGGACTTCCCTGGTTACGACAACATGACGCACTCATCTCCTGGAAGGAGTGTCGGATCATTCAGTGGGACCCTTCATGTCAAGTCAAGTGTCTGAGCAACAAACCAGCAATCTCAGTTCAAGCCGTCAAACTCACGGAGGAATCAGCTCACTCATCCACACTTCCCTCAGAGTACACAGACCTCGTGGAGGCCTTCAGTAAATCCAAGGTGTCAGAACTACCTCCTCACCGCTCTAGCGAATGCGCTATTGACTTACTACCAGGCACAACACCACCCAAAGGCCGTATCTTTCCTCTATCTCAACCAGAGTCGGAGGCTATGAAGAACTATATCAACGAGGAACTTTCTAAAGGATTCATCAGACCATCAATCTCACCTGCATCAGCAGGATTCTTCTTCGTTAGGAAAAAAGATGGAGGTCTATGTCCATGTATCGATTACTGGGGTCTCAACGACATTACTGTTAAATTCCGATACCCATTACCCCTAGTACCATCTGCCCTGGAGCAACTTCGCAAGGCCAACTACTTCACCAAGTTAGATCTCCGCAACGCTTACAATCTCATCCGCATCAGAAAGGGTGATGAGTGGAAGACAGCCTTCTCCACCTGTACTGGGCACTATGAATATTCCGTTATGCCTTTCGGCCTTGCTAACAGTCCTTCTGTGTTCCAATCCTTCATCAATGACGTCTTCCGGGACATCGAGCATGGACACGTCATTCTCTTCCACTCCCTCAATGAATCATCGCCTGGCTCTTCCAGACAAATTCGACGGAAACCCCACGAAGTGTAAGGGATTTCTATTGCAATGCTCCTTGTTTGTCAACCAACAGCCTGCGATGTACACCACTGATATCAGCAAGATCTCCTTCGTATGTTCACTCCTAACTGGGAAGGCTTTGGAGTGGGCCACGGCAGTATGGAGGGAGGATGGATCAGCTTTCCCCACATTTAGTACTTTTCTCCGACGCTTCCGAGAAATATTCGAACATCCTGAAGGAGGTAAAGATGCGGATGAACAATTGCTCGCCTTATCTCAGGGCAGAAATACCGCAACTGAGTACGCCTTGTCATTTCGCACCCTCGCCGCTCAGACGGATTGGGTTGAAAGCACGTTGAAACTGATTTTCCACAAGGTACTTGTGCCTACTTTTCTCGCAAGCTCAGTTCTGCTGAACAAAACTATGATGTTGGTAACCGGGAATTGTTGGCTATGAAGGCAGCTATGGAGGAATGGCAACACTGGCTAGAGGGATCTAAGCACCCCTTCGTTGTCCTGATGGATCACAAGAATCTGGAATATCTACGATCTGCTAAAAGACTAAACCCCAGACAGGCCCGATGGGTGCTGTTCTTTACACGCTTCGATTTCTCGGTCACATATCGACCTGGTTCCAGGAATACCAAAGTGGATGCTTTGTCACGTCAACACGACTGCCTAGATCCCAGTAATTCTGAGGAAAGCCTTCTCCCTGAATCATTGATTGTGACCCCCGTCCAGTGGGACATCATGACAGAGCTTGAACAGGCACCAGAGGGAGCTCTCTCCCGAGTTTTGAACTTTATCCGGACTACACACACACACACACACACACACTCACATACCTGGCTCTGATTGCTCCTGCACCTGACTCTCATTAAGTGGACTATTTAACCAGCTCTCAGACTCTCCCTCATTGCGAAGTCTCGTATTGCCCCGGTGTACATTTCTGAGCATTTCTTCTCGTGTCTGGCCTCTCTGTTGATTCCTGAACTCTTGCTATTGTTCTTTGACTACTGATTGTTTGCTGCCTGCCCCGACCCTTTTGCACGTCCCTGACTACGATTTGGCTTCTCTCCTCTGTTGTGTTTGCTGGTGTCTGACCTTGCCTGTTTGGTTACGATTTGAATAAAGCTGCAGATGGATCCTCACTCTGTTGACGTCTCGTTACAAGTGGCACATTACAAAGGTTTCAAATGTTGATGACAATGTTTATTAATCAATGAACTAGAATGAACTGCATAGATAAACCAGTGATGTGTGCGTTATTTATATAAACCAATGGGAAACTTCCACCATCAGTCCATAAATACCCACCAAATCACCTGGATGAGTGGCACAACAGAAAAATAATGGAAAAGAAAAATAACTATAGCTGACACTGACAATAAAAAAAGTAATAACACAAATGATACTGACCGCTATAGCTGAAAAAGTACAGCAGCGACACCAGAAGCAGCAGAGGAGTCAACCTGAGAGAATACAGAAGGGGTGTTATATAATAGAAAAAACGGTTCGAAACAAATGATTCACAAAGGTTTCAAAGCTTCATGAAGCAGTGTTTTGAAAGCACAATGTGCACAATGCAACAATTTAAACCTGACACGCAACTTCTGCTAGTGATACTAGGCTGAGGCTCGTTTGAGAAGAGCAAAACCTGCACAGAACTGATCACCGTGAATATTACCAAACACTATGACAGTGTGATCTCTGTGTGAGATGTGTGATTGCTGTCATATTTCTAAAAAAAATAAATAAGAAATCTAAAATGCATGTTTGTTATACAGCAAAAATTGATGATAAATGCATTTTTCGATAGGACTTAAATAGCAAGTAATTTGTATTATGTTAATCATATTTATTTCCATATTAAAACAAGAGAGCTGAACCATTATATAATGTTCATCAGCAACACTTCTAGCTGTACTTCTAGAAGTCAGAACTGTATGTCTTGACTGCAGCCATCTACATGTTTAACGCGAGGTGCATCTCAAACCAAACGAGCCTACTGTTAGCATAAAGTGACGGCTGTGCGCATGTTTTCATATCGCTCTCGTCTCGCGATCATGTCATACGACCTGTCTGCAGCAAAACGGAAACAAAGAAGAAGGTAAAAAAACAAAACAAAAAACACGGAAACAAGAAGACGGTGAGGGAGAGGACTAGAAGGAATACAGCTGCGGCCGAGCGGAAACTATAAATAAATTACATTTTCTACTTATTAGATTGTGTTTTATTAACGTCTACACCTATCCCAACCCTAAACCTACCCCTTACAATAATGCAAAAACAGTAATTACTGTTGTACAGTGTGACAAAATGACGCTATATTGATGTGCGCATGCCCTGTAGCCACGCTGTCTCCCTGTAACATCAGTCATATTCAGAGGCTCCATGAAAAACTTTATACATTTTCATTAATGATTTCTGTAATCCTGAGCAGAATGAATGGTTCATCAAATCTAGTGTCCCAAAACACAAGCAACAGATTTTTTTAGAAATCATTATTCCTGCTGCCACCCAATCTATGTAATTGTAGAAGTTGAACAAATTGACAATTAGGCTATTAAAATAAACCCAATTTATAACAAAAAAAAATTTATAAAAAAAATCAATCATTGTCATCGTTACCAGAGTAATGGGCACATTCTCCATAGACTATCCCTCTCCTTAGCATCCTTTGTATTACCACTAGGCTAGATTTAGTTTTAGTTTTCCTCAAATAAACAGAACTATTGGTATATGAACACAAAAACACAAGCTGACTTTATATATATAAAAAAAAACAACACACAAAAAATGAAAACTTGCATAGAGAAAGTTGTTCATGAGTCTTTTTCATGCGTCAGCACTTCAAAATCACAAGTAGCCTACACAAGTGAGATCTGAGGGTCGGTGAATAGAGTGTGTACAAACCATAGACTGTAATTTAAAAAAAAAAAAACAAGTGATAGGTCCCTCCTTTGTGAAACTTTGGGTTGCCAGGTCTGTAACTACACCAGCCCGATTGGCTTCAGTATAAAAAATGTGGCAGCAGTATAAAACCTAATCAAAATCCGCTGGAAAACCGTAGACTTGGCAATACTGTGTAGGCTATATTTAAAAAAAAAA
>NW_015536473.1:4961-9242 GCF_001515605.1 Sinocyclocheilus anshuiensis | reverse complement strand
GGTTTCGGTTCTTTCCCAGATAGCAAGCAAATTCGGGGCGATTCCGGCTGAAATGCGGCATATAGCCTAGTACTGCTGTACTGTGTGTCTTCTATTAACATAATGCATTTATTAATGCTAAAAGTTATGTAAAACGGCAACTGTGACCGCATTTTGACCAAGTATGGCAGAATTAATTGTGGGCGTTTTCCCACCATCTAATCAAAATGTGTACGTATTGCTAGTGTGACAGAATCCATATTTTAAAAGACACAGATAGCTAAAGTATAAAGTAAATGCATGAAAAGATATGTGTTTTCCAGTTGGGCAGTAACTAGTTACTAGCAGTGTTGTGCAAGTTACTTCCAAATTGTAAAACATTATAGATATTAATTGTGGGCGTTTTCCCACCATCTAATCAAAATGTGTACGTATTGCTAGTGTGACAGAATCCATATTTTAAAAGACACAGATAGCTAAAGTATAAAGTAAATGCATGAAAAGATATGTGTTTTCCAGTTGGGCAGTAACTAGTTACTAGCAGTGTTGTGCAAGTTACTTCCAAACTGTAATACATTATAGATTACTTGTTACTGTTATTTAAAAGTAATTCCTTACCTTACAATATTACTGTCTCAGAATTGAAATGCGTTACATGACTCCTGTATTACTTTTGAGTTACTTTCACCAAAATACCGTAACTACAGACGTAGAACTTAATATTGTGAAATGACTAAATGTACGGCAGAGCATTTTACATTCAGTAGAGGGCGATATGGTGTAGCATAAGGACTGTGGGCTATCCCACATTTCATATCCATATCCATATGATTTCAGTCTGATCTCAACAGATTTCTGATTGTGTCTGAACCGGATGCAGCTTCACAAAGAGACTGTTTAGTCTGTAAGTAAATGCAGCAGATGTAACATATTTAAACAATCTTTTAATATTTCATCATTAACAATAAAGCATTGTTTTTTCTGAACATTGTAAAATAATTAGAAAAAAAAAATATTTAATTCATACAAAATACAAACCAACAGAATGTTTCTTGCCTAAGTGGTTTATTTTTTAGAATACATGCTCTATCAAAGCAGAATAAAGCGAACCCATTATTCAGCAGACAAAAGCATAATATACATATAAATATTATTACAAAATTTTTTTTTATAAAAAATTGTACAAAATATACATATGTACAAGGACACTGTGTGTTTGGCACAAATATGCATGTTTATATTATTGCTTTACTGTTTTTTCCCCCCATTTATAGAAACAGTAATTCCTAGTTGATGAAATGAAATTAGTAACCAGTTCATATGTTTAGAGGAAGCTTTACATAAATACTAAATGCTGATAAGTTAACAAACTGATTCCTGAGGTGCATGGGGTCTAGCCCACGTACGTGTGCATACATGCTGAAAATTAAAATATATCGCAGAAATATGTTGACAGTGTCTTCTGCAGATCTATGGAATAAATGACATTAATTTTGTACCGATTAAAAAAAGAAAGTTATTTGCCTTGCTATGGTGCTAGACTTTGTTCAGTCAGTCAGAGCTGACAGATCTGACAGAAAATCCTGTACTGAATGATGAGCACAGACTGATTTTTTAGTTTCAGACTTTGATTCCATGCAGTCTGAGGATATCACACACATTTGATATTTGGAGCCAATTCTAGAACACATATTGTTTATAACAGTTTATAATGTCAGAAAGTGTGTGATGTCTACGGTGTTAAAAAAGTTCAAGTCGTGTGGTGAATTCCAGCTAGGTGTCCTGCACACCTGTACAGTTTAATCAGGGGCCACCAGGCCCTCGGCAGACGTCAGTATGGGCCCTCAATGCTTCTGGCTCTCCTGTACTCAGCAAGGTTATTATAGATTTGAATCTTTAAATTAGTTTTATTTTAATATCGTTTTCAAATTTGCTATACAGTTCAGTTTAGTTTTTATTAGTTTCATTAATATTGTTGTTAGTTTTAGTTTAGTTTTTATTTTGTGAACACATTTTTATTTCGTTTTTATATAGTTTAGTTTCAGTTTTAGTTTCAGTTTTAAATTAGTGCTGCTGTTGGATAATGGGTCGAGTGTTCTGTTAAGTACTGCTGGTGCACGTTTACCAAACACTCTGCTTTAAACTGCTTTACGTCTCTCCGTCAGATAACCTCACATGCGCGATGCGCCATTTACAGGTATTTCCCTAAACCGGCACATTTTTATTTTATTTCAGTTTACGAAATAGTTTTTTCATCAATCGTTTTCATCTTAGTTTTAGTTTTCGTTCACGAAAATAACCTTGCAGTATACACTATACACATATATATTATGTAAACAAAAACTTTTATAATGGGTGCGATTAATCGCGATTAATCGTTTGACAGCAGGATATAATTTTTTTTTTTTTACTATTTATTAAAGTTTTGAATTGTATCTAATATTTTAATACTTAATTTCCATGATTTAAATATTCTTAAGAATTAAACGTTTGTTGTCATTTGAAAGTGTGTAGGCCTTCTTGCATTATTATGCTGTTATATTATGATTATATATTAAGTGGCATAAAATGGTCGTAAAATGACAATAATATCGCTTATCGCAATTATTTCTGGGCCAATAAATCAAACAAAAGGTTTTTTGAGAAGTGCCTTTAAACCTGGAGCAGTCTGACTGGACTGAGCAGATTATTGCGCTGATTTATGTGAACTAACTTACTTTTATTTGAAGAATTCTGTTTATAATTATAATTAGGCTATTAGGTTTGTACTTTTTCAACCTGCACTGGCTACTGATTCAGCTTATTTTAATTAATTTAATTTCATCTAATATTTTATTTTATTCTATTTTGAATTTGGTTAAACATTTATTCCCCCGATTTCACAGACAAGGCTTAAGCCTAGTCCCAGATTAAAGTGTAAATCTGAGCTGTTTCAACTGAAAGAAACTTGCACTGATTGATCCTAAAACATGTCAGTGCCTTTGTTTTGTCTCAAGATGCACACCAGTAATGTTTTTTCTAAGGCTCGTTTATAAAAATCACTTGTCCTAATTGAACTAAGCCCAAATATTGGCTTAGTTTAAGCCCTGTCTGTGAAACAAGGATATTATAGTTTTGAATTTTTAAATTAGTTTTTATTTTAATATCGTTTTCAAATTTCCTATAATTTCAGTTTAGTTTTAGTTAGTTTCATTAATGGTTTTGCTAGTTTTAGTTTAGTTTTTATTTTGTAAACACATTTCTATTTAGTTTTTATATATTGTAGTTTCAGTTTTAGTTTTAGTAATTATAGTTGAGCAGAGTTAATGGAACACTTCCAGTGTAGACCAAAGCAAGACATTTAATTTTAGCAAAGTTGAATGTTTGCACATTTTACACTTACAGTTAACTCTTGTGCAAACCTCTTAATAATTAAAATAAAATAATTCTTTACAATTGAACAAAAACCAAAAATATGCAACTTATATGTAAAGGTTTTCAGAGTTACTAGAAAGCTACAGGCAGCTGAGTTTTTATCAGGGTTGAAGCTAAATTCTGCAGGACAGTCACCCTCCAGTGCTGGATTTGAGGAAACCTGTTCTTTGTAATTGTCATTGAAACTCTGTAAACTTAATTTTTGTCCATCTGTATTTTCAATGCATTAATCTGTTGGATCTTTTGCACTGATGAGCCACCGGTGCACACTACTGCATACCCCGTCTCTCCCTCTATGAACGTACACAATAAAAAGAAGCAATCTAAAATGCTTTGAAACCTCATACTACTCAAACTAGATTTAATTCAACCAAGTGTAATATTCTAGAACTTAATATAACTTTAGTATTATTATTATATAATTAACTCTAAGTACACTGTTCTGACACTTCTTGGCACTGAGTGTACAAATTCATGACAAATTTTCACATCTGTGCTGTTTAACTCCTGGACGACTATGGCGTTATTTTACTGACAAATGTCGAGAGCGCGTTATTGTAGCGCGAAAGCACATTAATACACAAAACCGGACGTGAAAAAACGTGTCTCTCCTCTCACTCAAACTGTGCCCTGTGCACTCTCAAATCTCTCTGTGCTCATGCACTATAGATATTCATTCTTTTCGCACCTGAATTAAACGTTGTCAAAAGTTATCAACCAATCAAATTTCAAAAATGGATCTGTAATTTCTTTACTATTTAATACTACTTAGTCATAATATTAGAAATGAATTGGGTGTTTGGATGATTTGTAAATAACCTAGTTTGGTCAAACCCTTCTGAACGATTTATCTAAACAAACAAAAAAGCATATGATTCTTAAAATTCA
>NW_015536473.1:3964-4194 GCF_001515605.1 Sinocyclocheilus anshuiensis | reverse complement strand
CTGACATATTATGACATAACATTGATGTTTTATATAAAGTCTTTAGGGCCATAGGCTATAATATGTTGTTTTTAGATAAATTGCTCAGAGACCAACCAGTTGGACAGAGGTTATGTACAAATCATCCAAGCACCCAATTCCTGGCCATTTATATACACTGTAAAAAAAAATCTGTAGTTTTTACAAAATGATTTTGGCAGCTGTGGTTGCCAGAATAATTTTGTAAAAAA
>NW_015536473.1:3099-3294 GCF_001515605.1 Sinocyclocheilus anshuiensis | reverse complement strand
GGTTAGATATTTTACAGTTTTTCCCTGTATATAGTACGGGAACTTACTGTTAACCTATTAACAGTTTTTTTCCGTAGCATTTTTAAAACATTTTACAGTTAAAATTACACTTATTTTTTACAGTGTAGGCTACATTTCATTAACATTGCTAAATATTATTAAACTGGAAAGAAATTAAAGATCCATCTTTGATTG
>NW_015536473.1:192-1214 GCF_001515605.1 Sinocyclocheilus anshuiensis | reverse complement strand
CAAGTGACGTCGCTAGCGGAAGCGCAAGTGTCTGAGAGTGCAAGCCTGAGAATGCAAGCGCCAGCTGCAGCCAGACCCTTTTGCATCTTTTGGCATTTTTCAGACCTGGGACAATTTTGCACGCTTACTTTCTGTTGTGTGCACATGTTCTCTGTAGTGACCAAGACTTCATGTGTGAGTATTGCAGGCCTTGTAGCTCAGCATACATATGCATTTTTTATTCATTTATTTATTAGATATTTATGTTTTTTTTTTTTTGCATTGCCCATTATCAAAATATCTACCTTTAACATTGACTTCTGGCATTTAAGTGAAAAGTTGAAAAGTTTCTAAATGTATGCAGTAGAGGATAAACATGTTATTACATGAAGATAATTTTATTATTTATGTTTTACTGAATTACTGAAGCCAAACACATAAATAATTTTAGAAAAAATGTGATATACACACGTCAGAAACATAGTCGAACATTTGACTCTTGCACTTTAATAGACTGTTTATTACAGTGTTTTTAAAAGTGCTTAGACACTAAAAGTTGTACTTGAGGCCCACTCAGTGAAACCATTCACTCATAAACATAAGCTTTAGTCCAAGTCTGCAAAACTACAAGCACATTACATGCTTTAAACTCAGTTTGATATTGTAAAACAATCTTTTAGCAAAACTCTAAACACAGTTCTCTTCATTACATACATTCAAAACTAACAGCTCTTTTGTTTCATTTGGGAAACACTGCCATTTAAATGCCACACTCATTTGCTGATGACCTACAGCCAGTGATCATGTGTGAAAACACTTAGACATAATTTGTTCATATAGAAATCAAAACTCAGTGTTTTGAGAAAGATCCCCTTGCATTTCTGTTTACAGTGTATTTATATTGTAGAAAGAACATTTAGAAATAAAGTTAACTTTCTGACTTGGCTTATATGCATATTCAATACACACACATACACACACTCACACACACACTCACACTCACACACACGCACACACACTCACACACTAGGGATGTAACGATT
>NW_015536473.1:0-119 GCF_001515605.1 Sinocyclocheilus anshuiensis | reverse complement strand
ATTATCATTAAAACCGTATTAGATTACCGCGATTTGAACAACTCGCGATAAATAAATACTGTCCAGCATAAACAACAGTTTTAAGTAACAGTCTCACGTGCGCACAGCAGCAGAGTAGT
>NW_015536472.1:877660-887035 GCF_001515605.1 Sinocyclocheilus anshuiensis | reverse complement strand
GTTTGTTGTTATTGGTTAGCTGGGCCAGTGTGTGCTGTGATTGGTTAGTCTGCGTCTCCGACATAGTGATAACACTTGTTGCCTTCTCTAGTGCAGCTCAGGTCTCGTCCCATTCGTCGATGTTTGTGATATCACAAATCCCGGAAAATATGCGTTGTAGTCCAAGCGAGTCGTTTGTTGTAGTTTTTGAAAAGTGATTTCTGTTAAATAAAATATCTCCTTTTGAAGTGGACTTTGAGCTTTGTAACTTTGCAGATCTTTTTTTATGCTCAAACAGCAACATTACAGACTAACTAGAGTTGAAAAAGTGAAAAAGCATAATAGGGCCCCTTTAATGCAGAGACGATCCCACCCTGTCCGTCTTCCTGGAAATCAATCCGCTGCATGTTTGAGACCGATGTCATCTGTAACGCTTCCACACTAATTAAGTGCTTTTGCACGGATTAAAGCTGTGATCTGCACATCCATCCTGACTCGTTTCCACCTTCATCTCATGTCTGCGCTGTGAGGTCACGGCGAATCCCACCCCGGAGCGTCCGAACCGACACGCCATCCATTAGAGCCCAATCACGACGGCCGAATCTAAATCAATTAGATATGAAGCCCAGAGGTCACGGGGGTCAGCGCTGGGACGAGGCGTTCATTATGAGCGCAGCATATCTGATTTAATACACTGCTGGAACGGGAAGCCGCTTGGGAGAACTGCGGATATTAAAGGTCAAATGTCATCCAGCATGTGGGCCCAAGATAAAGTTACTGTGAAATACTCCGGAAAAGATGGAAAATGTGCCCTTTATATACAGAGAAAGACATCAGGCACATCCAGAATGCAGTGTTTCACGGATGTTTTTCGTGTGCACCCCATGATATCCCACAATCCCATGTGTGCAGTTCGTTTAATTATTTGTCAAAAGTTTGGAATAATTAAGATTTTTGACGGCATTTATTTGATCAAAAATACAGTAAAACTGTGAAATATTATTACAGTTTAAAAAAACTGTTTCTATGTGAATATAGTGTGAAATGTAATTTATTGCTGTGATTTTCAGCATCATTACTCCAGTCTTCAGTGTCACATGATCCTTCAGAAATCATTGTAATATGCTGATTTGCTGTAATAATATTTTACAATATTACTGTTTTTTTGTTGTATTTTTTATAAAATAGTTGCAGCCTTGGTGAGCTTAAAAGAATTTCAAAAATATTTAAGAAATATCTAATTTATTTCAGTTTTAGTTTTGTAGTACTTTATTGATCTTTCTTAGTTTAAGTTAATAAAAATATAGTTGTTCAGTTGTATTAATAACAACTAATGTTAACAGATACAACTTTTGATTTTAAAAATGCATTTATAATTGTTGAAATTAACATTAACTAGATTAATAAATGCTATAGAAATATTGTTCTTAGTTCGTGTTAACAGGGTTATTATAAATTATAAAAAAATACATTTAACTAGACTAAAACTACATTTATTAAAAACCTTATTTTTCCTTTTAAATAAAGCTAATAAATTACTGAAATAAGTTTAAGTTGAAGCACTAAAACTAACTGGAAATAAATAATAATAATAATAATAATAATAATAATAATAATAATAAAAACAAAAATATTTTTAAAATAAAAATAAATTAAACCTAAATAGTAATATTTAAAAAGAACAAAACCTATTAAAAAATGTCATAAGCACATAAAACTAAAATTTAAATATAATATATAATATAAAATAAAATGTAAAAATAAAAGTTAATTCAAAATATTAATAAAAACTATAATAGTAAGCTATAAATAATGCTAAAATAAAGCATAAATGCTCATTTTTCAATTAAAATAACTCTGCATTTATTCATTAATCATGCATGAATTTATCTCTAAAGCTCACTCTAATTTCCTCTAGATGTGACGTCATGCTGCCTGTGAAGCCGGTCTGAAAGCAGTTTCCCGTCATGCAAAGGTATTGGATGAGTATGTCTGTTCAATTCAATGTATTTATTAACTTAAGTTTGGTTTCATAAACCATTTACATAGTTTAGATCAGTTTTCTGCATCTTCTCTCTTCCAGGTCCTTGTAAACACTAGATGGCGCTGTCGCATAACTCTGACCTTCTGCACGTCAGTAATGATAGTTTAGCACGTGCAGCTGATGTTCATCTGAAATCTGATTCTGACAGGACGGTCATTAGAAGGTTCTCTGGTGGATGTTGAGGGATTTTCTGTGGTGTCAGGTGTATTTTTGAGAAGATGAGTAGAAAAAGGTCAGTAAAAAATCACAAAAGACAGGCGGTGGTGGGGTGAGCGATATCAATTAGATTTAAAACTCATAAAATACATCATTAGAAAAATAATTGGTCTGTGTTTTGTGGTTATTGGGAACTTTATTGGAAAAGAAACTGATGACTCGGGGAAAAGAGACAAGAAAGAACTAATTACCGTCATGCTCACAGAAGAAAAATGAGCTATAGAGGAGACCGGGGCTAGTTGTCACACCATTTTTACTCCATTAAAATATTTCTTTGTAAACACAAATCTTAAAGCCTTGACTACAAAAAGCTATTGAACGTTTCCACCATTATTGCTTAGGAAAAAATGGTTGCAGTTCTTTTAACATGTAGCCTACTGACTATATGGGGCATGTTGTCACATTTGAAATCTGCCATTAAACAGCCTTTTACATGCTTTTTAGCTGAACTAAACTGTCAAATAATTATAATTATAGTAACAGCTTGTGAAATAATAATAATTCAAGCTTACATTGACCTAAAATGTATAGAAAACACTCTCATCTTGAGAACACAGTTCAACATTTCAGTTTAAATCTATATAATTGAAATATGATGGTATTGGAATTTTAGTTTAATGCATTGAATTATCAAAATAAATAAATAAATAAAACATTGTTCTAATCTAAGACTGATTTGAATTAGGTGTTTGAAACAATAAACTACAGAAAATAATCATTTCTATATATCATTTCATAATTTTCTTGTGTGACAACTAGCCCCGGTCTCTCTTAATGTATAAATAATTCTTACAGGATTTTCCAAAATGCATTACGTCTTGGATTAAACTAGTGTTTCAAAAAGGGAAACATCTTTGTACACTTTCAGGAAGCTACCCTAAAGTACAAAAGCTAATGGGTACATCTTTGCACCTTATTTACCCATAATATCTCAAAGCTACATATTAGCACATAAGGAGTATATATTAGTACCTAAAGTGTACATATCAGTACTTTTTGAAAGAATACCACTCCTGTGACTTTTTTTTCTGAGCGTGTAGAGTTGCATGATCACTAGCTAGTGCACTAAACATGAGTTCATATGGAGAGCCGGAGCGGTAATGTCATTATTAGAGCTGCGACGGCTTCTCGCCTCTTTATTACACACCGTCTCCTCTCATGTTCAGCAGAAATGCAATTAAGATGACTGACCTTAAGGCCTCTTATAGCACCAAAACATGGGATTTCGGCAGATTTGTGCATATTTAAAAATGAATCTTTAAAATACTGCTGCCATCTAAGCACCAGCTCATATTTAAAAGCATCTTATAATATAATGTAACATGCATTCAGTGTCCCGTACTGCTGTTTCTAAATGTGTTTTCATATTTGATATGAGACATATTACTACTCATGCTGTTTAAGTTAAGTTGTCTTTTTTCTTTTTGTAAAGCATAAAAAAACATATTTCAAGCATCAATTAAAAACAATAAAGACAACTTTCTTTTTAGCTAGAAAAGCAGTTTCTCTTTTTGCATGAAAACATGCACACCTTGAAATGTGGATCAGCATGTTAATATGTACTAGAGCCTATATATGTGTAATTACAGTAGTAAATAACCCGGTTTTAATGGTGATTTAAGCATAATCTATTTTAGTACAACAGCTCACGTCTAAGTGAGTTAATTAAGCGTAATTAATTGTTGTTTTATCTGCTGTAAACTTCACACGAATTAGTTTTGACCCCATTTCCATTTTCTATTCGAAATACAGACCTACAGTCAGCTAAAAGTGATGAATGAGGCTGATTTAAGCGGGGGAGATCTGGGACGAGATGCATCGATATACCGATGGTCTGTTTTCCTGCGCTATTATATAAAATATAAAATAAATTAATAATTAAATTAAATAAATAAGAATTAAATTAAACACAACTTCAAATAAATATTTTTTTAATTAAGTTTAAAAATATTTAAAACGTGTTTAGAAAGTTCATAGCAACACTTTTCATGCAGTATTTTTTTTTTTTTCCCAAGATGACCTTGTAGGAAAACTTTTGTCAGCGCGATCATTCCGATCTGGTTCCGCAGATGAAAACTTCATTCGTTCGCTCTCAGTGATGGACCGTAAAAGTTAGAAGAAGCACCACGAGAGTGTCCCCTGAACTTTCCGACCGGTCCCCGCCTCAGAGCCGCCGCCTGTCGCGCAGATCTTCGCTCGGGTTTTGATGGATGTTCGCGGGACGCGCTTCTGTTTTCTGGAGCCAGAAAGTTTCCAGTGAAGAAAGAGTCTGATCGTGTTTTGCGCGAGTTTGGAGGTTTGAGTCACTCTTCAGAGCTGGTAAGTGATTCATATGAACACGTTATAAGTGCACGTGCGTGTTTGACGAAAGCTTTTACAATAGTTTTATTATTATTATTATTTATGGAGTCGTATGGAAAGAAAATCAGGTTCTTTAAATGTTTTTTTTTCTGGTTCACAAAATTAAATTTGGGAGTTAAATTGCATTACAAATATGAGTTATAGAATCGAATAGAGTTGCTTCTCGACTCTTGTTTGACTCCTGACACTGGAATCCCAAACATTCTGCTGCAATTTGATCCATATGGGGGAAGATGTGATCAGAAGGTGCCAGGCACCAGTCCTAAACACATCTACTCACCCAGGCCTGTTAGAAAGAGTATGCGTGCATTAATGCCCCTGCATTTAATATTTCATAGTCCAGTCGTCTTAGTGCATGTGCAAATTCATTTCCTTCTAAAGTTTTAAAGTTTAAGTTTGTGGGAGCAAATATGTGCATTGCACCAAAAGTGTATTTTCTTGATTTTCAAGCAAAATTGACTCTTTTTTTTATGTTAAAATAGTAATCTGTTATAGAAATGCTCTTTTCTTTATTGATACTACCTTAAGTAAATAGTGTAATAGAGGCTAATGAATGCAAACAGAAGTTCAGAGAGCTGTTGAGAGTCCAAAGACCTGATGTTTGCTCTTCAGACTTTCTTTATCTTTCTCTGTTTACTGTTTGCTTTTCCTCCTGAAATACAATCGATTTCTGTGATCTCTCTTTTGGCCGTTACGGCACTTGTTGTGTGTTAAAAATTCACTGAAAAAACTGAGATATAGAAGACGAGGAGCCATAACAGGCTTCAAAAAAAAAAAAGAAGAAGCTCTAATTGGCCCATTTAAATCCTGGAGGAAAAAGCAAAAGCATTTGGTGGGAGTGAGTTCACATCCATTAGCATGAGAAAACCGTTTTAGTGCATTTGCCATTGTGCGCAATGAAGAGTTAGCAGTCAGAATAAAGGATGTGAAAGAACGACGGGCCCATTCAGGATTATTCAGGTCCGTCCGAGCTGATGGTCACCGGGGCCCCGGGGCCGCAGGGGCCTCTTTCATCTCCCCCGGAGCCTTTTTCACACATCCCGCTCTCTCAGTGTCCGTCAAGCCCTTTCTCACTGGAGAAGAATTTAATGAAGCGAATGGAGCGAAAGCAGAGATGCTGAGAATACCGGAGGCCTGAATGGAAACTGAGTAAAACTCCCCGCTGAGACGCTTCAGAAGTTAAGACAAGAGCGAGAGAGAGTCGGCATTCAGCTCTCGACACATCGCCACCAATTAACGCTGCGATTCGGCCAAATAAAGCTCCGCCGGTTTCCGAGTGAACAAACCGTGGAATAATCACTTAAAGCTGTTTTTATTCCATGCAACTAAAACGTGCCAGATGCACATAGTTCCAGGCTCTTTGTGGAGGAATTTCAGGACAATTTCCAAATTTAACAGAATGATTTAAGGTAATTAAGCATTAGCAATGGGGCATTTTCCTGTGTAAAGCATCTTCATTTTACTCGTTGCACTCAAATATTTAATGCTTCATATTCCATCTTTGGTGTGCATTTAGAAAAAAACGCTTTGTTTTGGAATTGGACGTTTCTAGAGCTCATAAGTGACACCCGGTTCAAAGTTATTGGAGTTTGATGACCATTAAAGTCCCGTTCTGAAGGGCTTCGCTCAGTCCTGTTAGCAGGATTGTCTTAAGACTCTTTAAGACCGCAGGGAACTCTTTTTTCCCCCTCTTGTTTGTCTTGCTAAGACTCCGGAACACAATAGTCTTTCTCACAGGAGTATATAAGGTCAGTCCGCTGTCAGTAGGTCAAGAAATCCCGGGGAAGTCGAGCTCCTCTGAAGTCCCTCCATTGTGGCGTGTGAATAGAGCCGCTGACCCCTGAAAACGTGTGTTGTTTTATACCGGACAAAAGATACTGCTGGAGTTTTATTATCTTCCTATTGTTGTACCTGCTTGACCGTCAACAAAACGTTATTTGCTGATGATATGATTTTCTTTTGAAACCTTCTTGTTTTAATCACTCTGCATAACTGCCTCTTGTTGAATGCATTGCAGCATTAGTGCAAACTAAAAATAGTTTTAGTTAATTTTGTCCATTCCTTCAGTTGCAATCCGTCTATCTATAATGTGTGCATGCAAACGGCATCCCAGCTTCAACCAATCAGATCGTAAGGTGCCGCTCAGCATAACCAATCACTGGCTTTAAATGTTTAGATAATGTGTTTTCATGATTGATCACTGCTGTCTCCTAATTAGCTGCAAAACTCTCAAGCAACATAATTACTTGTGGCTTCGCTCCACTATACGGGACCGGCACAACCCAAGACAGAATTAAACCCGTAACCTGTATTTAATGCCATCTGGGTCGTATTTTCTTTGACCTTTTGTGGTTTTATTCATGGTTTTTGAGGATGAGGCTGTCACGAAAGCTGTCCATGATCAACATGGGTCTGATTTGACTTTATTCTGTGTGTCAGGTGAAATATTGTTGAGTTTGATTGGACAAAAAAAAAAAAAAGATAGTAATTGTTTTATAAATGTATAATAAATGTATAGGTTATTTTATTATACATTTTTTTTTAAAGATGTTAAATATGTGTTTCATAGTTTATTACTCAATATTATGGATATAATTTACTTTAAACCCAAAATTATATATTTTTTGGGTTTAAATGCACATATATATATATATATATATAACAAGTAACTACATATATATTTCATATTTTACAAAATACTTTTTATTTAATTTAAACACCAAAAAAGTGTGTGTATATATATATATATATAAATATATATTTTTTATAATTTTATTATATACAAATAATACAAGCAAATAAATATATATTACATCATATTTTTTACATAATACTGGCTATTTACGCATATTGGCTATTTATTTATTTAATTAATGAATTAATTTTATATATTATACATGCATAGCTAGAATAGCTAAATAAATATATAATTTTAAATGTAATTAATACTTAATTTTTACTTTATATATATGTTATGAGTGTTCAAAATTAATAAATTATCTATAAATTACGTATTTATATATAGTATTTATTTTGCTACTTTTTTGTTAGTAATTAATTACCATAATTATTGTCGATGGACATGAAATGTACGCTAAATTACAGAATGAGCATCTGAGTTTTGGCTTGCTAGATGTTCAGCTTTTGGTGTTCAGACTAAAGTGCCTTGAAAACCTCCCGCTGTACTGAAGAACTACATTTGAGTGTGCTAATTCAACGACTCGGCTCCGAGGGTCCCGTGTTCGTGCCTTCATCAAGCAGAGACAATCACCATCTAATTACACAGAATGAAATCAGAGCATCGCCGTCTCCTGAAAGGCCATCACGTGCCACGAGACGCTTTGAAATCAAAGATCGGCGGACCGCTGGGGCAGAAGATGCGCGGCTCGCTATGAATCGCCTCTCGGCTGGCTTTGATTCGGGACTTAATGAATTCCTGAAGAGATGCGGTAACCGGATGATACTCCTTTAATACCTAAAGAACTTCTGACAGCAGAGAGCAGTGGGTTTATGTGCACGGATCATCATCACTGATGCCTGATAGCAGAAAATCCCAGGCGGTTTCTCAAGGGTTTGGCTCGTGGCCTAGCGCCGGTTCAGACACGCAGCGCAGATGTTTACATTATTGAGATTCAGTTATTGTAAAACAGACAGTACTCTGTGGTTTATTTGGCTTTCATCGGGGCACGTTTGCTCACCGTTAGGTCTGTGCGATGACACTTTGTTAGGCCTTTGCAAGACCTGCTTGAGTTTGCTGGTTCCTCTTCTTAATCAGGTTTTTATCCACATGAACATTTTTAGAGACTTTTTAGAAATTGTATCCAAATAGGTAAGTAGTTCGCATACAAGACCATTTGATGAGAGATGTTTGAGTTCATGTTGAAATCTCTGACTTGGTCTTGGAAAATCTGGAAAAAATGTTAATTTTTTTGTGGTCTTCAGCATTTGCTCTCCATTCAGTTCAGTCTCTAGTAAATGTTTTAAGGAAATCTAATTTCTGTCTCATAGGGTAACAGCATATTTGAGAGATTTAAAGATGAAAGCAGTTTGGATTTAACATTATTTTATAATATATATTAAAATAAATTATATGAATATATTCATATTTAATTGTATAATGTATTTAGAGATGCACCGATTGCAATTTTCTTGGCCGATACCGAGCCGATCACCGATCCGGGCCGATCATGAGGAAAATCGGCCGATTCCGATCCCTGGCCGATCGATCGGTGCATCTCTAAATGTATTATTATTATATTACTAATATTTTCAAAATATATTTCTGATAATTATAATATTTGTTTTATAATATATGCACAAAATGGTTACAATTTATAAAAAAATATATAAAATTATCATTTTAATTGTATAATTTATAATTTAATATATACTATATTCATATTAAAATTAAATTTATAATATATTACATTATTTTAAATTTTTACATAATTTATTTTATAATATATGTGCAAAATAATAATATATTTTTTTAATATAAAAAATTATCATTTCAATTTTATAATATATTAAAATATATAATTAATATATTATGTAATTGTATGTATTGTAATAATATTATTTTTACATAATTTATTTTATAATATATGCACAAAAATGGTTATATATATATACATATTTTGTGTGTGTGTGTGTGTATATATATAAATTAAATTTGATAATATTTAACATAATTCATATATGATTTATAATATATAATAAAAATAATATTTTTTATAAAATATAATTTCATTTTATAATATATTATTATATTTAAC
>NW_015536472.1:874281-877583 GCF_001515605.1 Sinocyclocheilus anshuiensis | reverse complement strand
CCGATCCGGGCCGATCATGAGGAAAATCGGCCGATTCCGATCCCTGGCCGATCGATCGGTGCATCTCTAAATGTATTATTATTATATTACTAATATTTTCAAAATATATTTCTGATAATTATAATATTTGTTTTATAATATATGCACAAAATGGTTACAATTTATAAAAAAATATATAAAATTATCATTTTAATTGTATAATTTATAATTTAATATATACTATATTCATATTAAAATTAAATTTATAATATATTACATTATTTTAAATTTTTACATAATTTATTTTATAATATATGTGCAAAATAATAATATATTTTTTTAATATAAAAAATTATCATTTCAATTTTATAATATATTAAAATATATAATTAATATATTATGTAATTGTATGTATTGTAATAATATTATTTTTACATAATTTATTTTATAATATATGCACAAAAATGGTTATATATATATACATATTTTGTGTGTGTGTGTGTGTATATATATAAATTAAATTTGATAATATTTAACATAATTCATATATGATTTATAATATATAATAAAAATAATATTTTTTATAAAATATAATTTCATTTTATAATATAATATTTATATATAGCTATTTTCAAAATATATTTTTAATCATATTGTTTATAACGTGCTCAAAAACAGCTAGAATTTGTTTGTGAATTGTTAATATATTACAATTTAATTTGAGAATATATTATTCGATTAATTATTAACATTTAAATTGGGTTTTCAGGTTGTGTGTAAACTCCTGTCAGCTTTCTTTATAAAAAGCCACCACTGTCTCAACACTAAAAGCCTTGACATAACCACCCGTGTAAGTGGTTGAAACCCCTCGCCGCTCAATAACAACAGAGAGGAAGTTTACATTACAGTCCTGGTGTCAAAGCACAAGTGTCTCTTAAAAACACCATTTGGCCGGTGGATCAAAGTGTGCTGTTAAAAACCCCTGTGATGTCCGTCGCTGAGGCTCATCCCGCCGCGGGCGTCTGGAGCCATGGGTCGAGCGGCGGTGGCACATGTGAGATGTAATGGCTTTGACGGCTGATTCGGCGAGACGGGAGGAATCCTCCTGCCCTGAACTTCAGCGGGGGCTGCAATCGCAACATCTGTTCGGCATTGGCCGCACTGATGGAGATCGTCCACAGGATATTGCACTTAGCAGCTGGGGGTATGATCTGAGCCGTGGGGCTCCACTATCACCTAAACCCAGTGAAACAGCATTAACTCTGAGACTATGGAAGGCTGAAGGGGTCAAAAGTCTTTAAATGGAACGCATGAAATTTGTCCGTGCCAACACGCACTGTTCGTCTCTAGATTTACCCGCATACTAATCCTTTCTTTCGTTTATTTCGGCATTGCTTTACTGATATCTACTGTGCTATAGTTCATTAACTCTCTCCCCGCCAGTGACGCAATATTCCGGCTTTCTGTGTTTTCACTGGTGTACGGTAGGCGCTATTACGCATCTTCTGAAAGAGTATTGAACATCTGGATCAAAACACGGAGAAGAAGAAGCAGAAGCGATCGTGTATGTCAGCAGATGCATATGTAAAATAACGCAAGCATTAAATAGCATATAAATCAAAACTGCCTAACGTTACTGAATGAGATGACTTTCCAGAAAGTGGTTTAGGACTGTGCAAGCTTGATGGAAAAGATCGACTCCATCTGTGTTTTGGTCATTGTTCTGAATCTGATCCAGACATAATCTTTTACAAAAACGTGAATTTCTCAGCTTTGTGTTCAAAATGTTGCTTTTTTTTTCATGCAACTTACCCACATTCAACCATTGATAAAAAAGATTGCATGAAGCTAGAATAAAACGCGTTTTTTTGTTTAAATGCAGAGACTCTGTTCTTTCTTTTGACATTGCATGCTCAGATATTCAAACAACATACAATATACTGGGTGCCATTAAACTTTTGTGAAAACGATCAAAAATGCTGGCAGGGAAAGAGTTAATGTTACAGTTTAAATTAAGGCCATGTCCACACGTACACGGGTATTTTTATAAACAGAGTTTTTCTTTCTTCCGTTTTTAAAAATATCTCTGTCCACATGAAAACACAAAAGTATGCTATGAAGCACTGTCAAGAGCATGCCAAGCCAACAGGTGGCGATATAATCTCAACCGTAAAGCCATGTTGGCCAATCAGAAGCCTGAAAAAGTTTCCAGTAGGCGGAGATAACAGCGCATGCTCCGACGTCACAAGCCAAAATCTCCGGTTTGGCTGTCTACACGATAACACTGCAACTGGAGTTTTTGAAAATCTTCACCCTGGCAGGCGTTTTCAAAAATGTTCGGTTTCAGGGACCTGGTGCTGCGTTTGCGTGTGGACGAACTGCCAAACCACGTAGAAAAAGCTGCGGTTTTAAAAATAACCGCGCTCGTGCGGACAGGGCCTAAGACTTTTTTTTTTCCTGAGATAGACCGTTGAACTAAACAACTAAAAAGGACATGACAAATCCTGACATAAGACTGACATCACACACAACATACCGATGCTTTATCCTTCATGAACAAATATAATGTCTGATGTTTGCATATGTGCATACCAGTGTACCATTACAACATCATTCATGAATAAACATGATGCCTGATGTGTGTATAACAATGTACCATCACGTCACACATGCAAATATAGTCTCAAATACAGCAATTTCATTGGCTGCTGTGTATGTTGTCACGTTAACATGGACAAACAGTGCGTGTTGACACGGTTAAATTCCATGTGTTCCGTTTAAAGGCTTTTGGCGCCACCAGCCTTCCATATGAAACCTCGGTCCCGTCTGGACTCGCATGACTCACTGCTGTCTGCTAACATCTTGTTTGTAACTCATGCGATATCTCCTCACGTCCACTGGCTGTGACTGTACTCACTCTCTTATGAGTAATATTCCCTGGAATTCACTAGACTTATTATCCTGATGGACTCGGTAAATCAGCGAGGAATGCAATAGTCTGTTGAAACGACACGAATCGGCGGCTCTGGCGTGTCTTGTGATTCGTTTAAAATTCAACTCCACTCTTTTTCCTATTGAAACCTCCAGAATAATCTTTGTCAAACGTTGGATCAGGAGTGAGTGACTGTGGAAAAAAAGGTTTAAAGAATTGAAAATCATTGACTTTAAACTTTAAAAACATTTTTTATTAGGATATAAATAAATTAATTAAAAAAACTTGATTAAAAATGTCCATATATAATTTTCAAATAAATATATATTATTAAGATGTGTGTGTTCGTGTGTGTATGTATGTGTATATATATATATATATATATATATAT
>NW_015536472.1:845992-872882 GCF_001515605.1 Sinocyclocheilus anshuiensis | reverse complement strand
ATATATATATATATGTGTGTGTGTGTGTGTGTGTGTGTGTGCATACACAATAATTTATTTAAAATTATGATGTAATTTTTTTTAAATATATAATTAAATATATAACATACATTTTATATGTATATATGTGTATGTGTGTGTATTTATATATTTATTTATTTAATGATATATTTCACATATATTGTTTATCACACACACACACATATATACATATATTTATTATTTATTTATAAATGTATAATTACACCTATAACATACATATGTTATATATTAAAAATAAATATAAAATACGTTATATATTAAAAATAAAATATATATATAAAATACACAATATATATAATTAATTAATTATTTTTAATTATTAAAAAACATATTTAATTGAAATGTTTAATTGTATTTATACATGCTATTATATTTTTGTTTTTGCGTTAATAAAGCAGTACTTCCCCAAATAAGGTTTGGATCCAGTTTTACCAGAGATTTCAAAATGTCTCGAACAATGCTCAGATTTGCCAAGAAACCAACGTCTACAGTCAGAAAATCAGAGATATGATCTAGTCTGCTGTGTACTGTTGTTGTTTTGCTGTTGAACATCTGAGACAGAGTTGATTCTTGACAAGTACAAACTCCTTAAAGTCTCCTGAGCGATGAAAGATGTTTTTCTCTTGGAATCTAGTTTGAGATCTTTCCGTGTCTGTGATGAAGTGTGGAGTTCGTTTCTCTGTGTTTGTGCGCTTGTAAGATCCATGAAGCTGAAGGAACACACTTCAGCCCAAGGCTTGAATGATTGCGGCGGTTGAACGCTAGCGAGAGATCTGGGATTTGGCTCTGTGACCTTTCAGGGTCTGTCAGAGTCATTTGTTTGTGGGACGGCTGTGCTGTAATTATTCAGCAGGGGTTCAGTGAGTAAATCAGTGTGAGGAGCCAAACAACTCTCCTGAAACTCCCTGCACCTGCAGCATGGAAACATTCGTTTCTCTGGACGTCTCTCTCCTTCAAACCCCACCCGTCCTGATGCATTCACTTCTAGGAATAAGATGCTTTTTTTCCTCTCTCGTAGTTTCTCAGACTGAAGTTGCACACTGAACGTGTTTGATGTGTTCGTCTGTGTTGGTTTTTAAGATTCATCTCCACTAATTATGTGGGGATGAATGTTTTTTCATCTTGTGCTCAGATCTTGTGCTTCTTTTAGTATTTTCATGCCATGCAAAAAACCTAAAACCTTTCCTAAAGCTCTTACATGCATTGCACTGCGATTGCAAATCAAGTTTGTACTAATGTTGCAATATTATTTTGAGATGCTGTTAAAGGTTTTTTAATTAATATTTTGAATCAGTTATTATTTTTATATTTTTCTTTTAATTGTAAAGTTTTAGTAATTTTGTTCTTTGTCTCTCTCTATATATATATATATATATATATATATATATAAAGTGCTGTCAAATGATTAATTGCGATTAATCGCATCCAAAATAAAAGTTTTTGTTTACATAATATGTGTGTGTACTATGTATATTATGTATATCTAAATACACACACATGCATGTATATATTTAAGAAAAATATGTTTTTTTATATATAAAATATTTATATTTATAAATTATATAAATTATGTATACATTTCAATATTTGTAAAATATATACATGCATGTGTGTGTATTTATATATACATAATATACACAATATATATTGTTTTTATTAATTCTAATTTCAGTTTATTTTCCTTTTTTTAATGCATTAAACTACATGAAAATAAAATAATGTGTTACCTTGGCAACTAGCTGAAATAAAAAGTTTTGGTTACACTTTACAATAAGGTTCCATCTGTTAACATTAGTTAAGTACATTAGTTAACATTTAACTAACAATGAAAAATACTTCTAAAGCATTTATTAATCTTGGTTAATGTTTCTTTCAACTTTAACTAATATATTATTAAAATTAGAAGGTGTATTTCCTAATATCACTTAATGGACCTGAGCTAACATGAATTGACAATGAACAGTTGTATTTTTGTTATCTTTAACAAAGATAAATAAATATTAATAAATATTGTAAAAAAATGTATTGTTGATTGTTAGTTAATGCATTAACTAATGTTAACATATGGGACCTTATTATAAAATGTTAACAAAGTTTATATTTTATTTTATTTTATTTTATTTCAGTTAACATCCATTTTATTTCAAATAACAAAAATGTTTTTAATGGTTTTCATTTTCGTTGTAGTTAACTATAATAACCCTGATGCCGAGTTCATGTTCTGAATCACCGTACAAAATATGACTGGAAAAAAAAAACATTCACGTCTAAGTTGTTGAACTCATTAAAAGCTTTAAGTTGCAAACTTTTCTCTCATTTGGACACACTGTAAATAAAACATCAGACATTTCTGGTTACCAGAATTATGCTCTAAAAATATGGTAGAAACATTTTAAGTTTTACAGATTAGACTTAAATTTAAATTAAAAAGTTGAAATAATGTTAATTTACCAGATTATTAAAATTAGTTTTGAATGAGAGAAATGGACAATATGTTATTTATTTGTTTGTTTGTTTACTTAATATTAAGAAAAACACAAATATATAAATAATTATATATATATAATTAAATATTATTTAAATTATTTGTTTAAATACATATATTTAAATTAAAGCTTTTCCACAAGTTGAGGTTTAATACCAAAAAAAAATTACATTTAACAGTATTTTACCGTAAAATTACCTGAAATTTCCCAAAGCTGTTAGTTTTTCACTGTAGCAGAAAGGAACTTAAACAGGTTTTTACCGTAGTATTTTTTCTGTTAAAATTACAATGATTTTTTACAGCATTGTGACGTCATTTAAGAGCAGCTGTTAGCAACACTTTTCACCCTCTGCATCTCTATTTGATGTGCTTTATTACAGCCTGGTGTGTTTTAACTATTTTTGCACGAGAATGTAGTGTTGAATTATTGTAGAGATGCAGGATTTTCCTGTTACGAACACAAAAGCGACACACGGATCCTCTTTGGCCTTTTAAACGCTGCCGTCTCATAATTACGGCCATTCAGATGCAATCTGAGCGCAGTTTCACCCTGAAAACACGCGAGGCCGGAGGACAGGCATGGGTTTGATTGCAAACAGCTGGGTTTCCTCTGGATTTACGGGCCGTTTTCACACCTACGACACATGTGCCCTCTCTAGGGGGCTTTACTGAACAGCTGCCCACCTGTGAATGAGAACTGCAACGTACTCGATGCTAGGGCTGTCAAAATGACTGAAAAAATAAATTCGAATTTTCTACTTAAATATGATCAAAATTCAAATTATATTCGAATTTAAAAGGCATAATTTCAGTTAGGGTGAAGAAAAGCTTTTGGCTTCTCTCCTGAGGCCACAAGAGGGCGCATAAAGCAAAATATTATGCACATTTCTTTATTATGCATGGGTTCAACTGGATAGGCTAACGAAAGCATTCAAATGCAATCAATGACACAAACATCGTCATCGCATTTCGTGCGCCACTGATAAGGCTGCCGGACAGCTGACGCAGACCTTAAATTTCGAATGCAGCGTTTTTTTGTTTTTTTTTATTCGACGAATATTCGAAATGCACTTTTTTTTTTTGACAGCCCTACTTGACGCTTTGACCTCTTTCAGAAGAGCAGACGTGATTAAATAATGGAAGTGAGGTCCAGATTGAGAGGTTTAGGGTCTGTAAACACTCGCAGGCTTTGCTGCTTGTTTGCAGCTCATCTTTAGCAGTCGCTTGAAGAATCGGCTGCTAAAACAAACACGTGGTTGATCTGAGCGCAGTGGGCTCTCGAGGGGGAAGTGTAGAGTTGAGCTGTCCATTATCTTCGGCTGAAGCCTGTATTGTGGCTCTGATGGCCGCTGAATGGCTGTTTGTGTATCTAAAGGCACTGATAGCTCACCAGTGGAGATCAGGATTATTTGCTCTTGGAGATCCTGCTGGGCGTCAGAAGCTCGTTAGAAATGTAAATGACGATTCTTCACTGTCGTTACGTGTTACAATAGCTAATTACCATTTCTTAAAGGTTTTATTTTCTTTGAAAAGTAGTTTGATTGTGTAGAGCTCAGTGAAAGGGCTGGACGATCCTTAATATATCGTAGTATTTATTTATTTGTCAGTGTATTTTACATTTATTTATTTAGTGTTTTGTTTTGTTTTTCTAAATATTTAATTATGCATGTAATAATTGTATAATTCATCTTGCTGGGTCATTACATGGCTGTTTTTGGTGGTTTTTGTACCACGTTAGTTTATTTAATGAAGTATTTTTCAAATGGCATCATAGATATAGTCAATCCAGTATTTGTCCTGCATAGTCAGTCTTCTTTATTGTATTTCAATATAAATTATATACTCTGGGGTCCAAAAGTCTGAGACTGCTACTGAAAATTCTTTTATTTTGCCTGTATTTTTATTTATTTATTTACATTTTTGTTTAATGGGTAAATGACATACAAGTGTTCAAGATAAAGAAAAGGAAAAATATTTTAAAAATCTAATTTAAACACATCAAGTTCTTAGAAATGTACAATTTGTGTGTGTGTGTGTGTGTAATAAATAAGTAATTGATTGCAATTATTTAAAATAATAATAAATAATAATTATAATATAATAAATAATAATTAAACATTTTTAGATAATAATGATAATAATAATCATTTTAATTATTCAATATTCTATCTATCTATCTGTCTGTCTATATATCTTATCTATCTTATCTGTCTGTCTGTCTATCTATCTATCTATCTTATCTTATCTATCTATCTATCGTATCTATCTTATCTATCTATCATCTATCTATCTATCTATCTATCTATCTACCTATCTATCTATCTATCTATCTATCTATCTATCTATCTATGTATGTATCATCTATCTATCTATCTATCTATCTATAGATAGATTTTTTTATCCCAAAATAAATTTTTATTCAGAAAGGGTTTATTTTCTTGGCCTGTGATGTATTAAATGTGTTGTGGATGTAGAAAGCAGTTTGTGGTCTGATGAGATTTGGCAAACGTTTGCCTGTTCAGGATCATTTTCCAGCTCTCATTTGTCGTAATATAAGAAACATCTTTATTTATTACACGTCTTTGCGTTCTGATGTGTATTTTAAAATGTGCAGCCAGTCTGAAAGACTGTAATACTTGCTATATTATATATATATATATATATTCACCTGTAGGATTTCATGTGTTTTCCAGGAATCAGTCACCATATCTAAAGTGAAAATGGGTCAGGCTGTTTTAACCCGGCAGTTGAAGTTTTGGATCATATTTCTCTCCCATAGTACATTAATATCATATTTTAGCACCTCTTTTATCAGCCTGTGTCTTTCTGACCAGTTTTACTTTATTTTTCATTAAATACCAAAGGAGATTTTTAGCATTTAAAATGAATTTCTGAGGACTTCTGTGTCATGCAATGAAAGTGGCTTGTGATTTATCCTGTCAAGCTCTGAGAAAAGTACAAAACTGATCAAATTTCATAAAAAAAAATTGTCCTTGTGTACTATATTCATGGAGGAAAGTAAACAACATGGGGTCAGAACGTGTGTAAAAATATTTTTTATTCCGTCAAATTCTATATATAATTAATTTTTATTTATTTATTTATTAGTTTATTTTTTTTATTTGTTCTTTGTTTATAAAGTTATTTAAATTATATTCTAAAACTTAAAGATTATCAAAATATGTTCAAGCATCAATATATAATACTAATAATAATTATTAGATTTAATATTTTAAATCAATTAAATAATTTAATTTAAATCTTAAAAAATAAATATTATTTGTAGTAATTATTCTGTGATTATTTATTCTTATTCACAATAAAATTAAATATATAAAAATCATATTATATATAAATGATTAAATATTGATAAATAATATATTATTTGTAGTAATTATTCTGTGATTATTTATTCTTATTCACAATAAAATTAAATATATAAAAATCATATTATATATAAATGATTAAATATTGATAAATAATATATTATTTGTAGTAATTATTCTGTGACTATTTAATATAATTATTCTTCTCAATAAATATAAATAAAAATTCATATTATATATTAATAATTAAATATATAAAATATATTGTTAAATATATACAATTATATTATTTAATATTTTGAATAAATAATTCAGATAAGTGTATTCATTTAAATTCTTTATTTAAAATAATAAATAAAATTAGTAGTTAAGTTATTATTTGTAAATAGTTTTTTATATATAATTATTTAAGATTTTTAGCATTTACAATGAATGTAAGAGCTGCGTTTTTTCCACATGATGGAAGTGGCTTGTGATTTATACTGTCAAGCTGCAAAAAAAGCATAAAAATTAGGTCTGTAACGATTCACTCAACTCACGATTCGAAGACAAATTATAAATTAAATGTGTCCTTTTATTATTGCTTGAACGAAATGCTGCACGTTTCTTTGGGAAATTGAAATATAACACTATAATAATATACTAATATAGCACTTGCATATTATTGCTCTTTTGTTGGTTTTGATTGCTTCTATTGTCCTCATTTGTAAGTCGCTTTGGATAAAAGCGTCTGCTAAATAACAAAATGTAAATATAATGTAAATGTAAATAACGATTTTAATTCAATTTTAAAACAAGCCCCAAATCAAATAAATAAGTAACACAAATAGAGAAAATACCATCTAAACTTTTCTAAAGACAGTAAGTTCCCCTCAGACATACATTCATATAAACTCCTACCCCTAATTGAATCACGATTTGTTTAGCATCTCAACCGATTTGAATCGTCACATATTTGAATCGATTTTCAACCGGCTCGCGGTTAATCGTTACATCCCTAATAAAAATGGTTAAAAATGTCCAAATGAGTGCTATTTTCTGAAGTTATATGATGCTGTTATATCATAATGATCTCTTTTTTGTCCTTTTTTAGAGGTTTTAAGTATGAGTACAACTCACTGTTTGTTGTAACCTTTAGATTTGTAGATCACACGAGTCCTGTGACTGGAGGCCTGTTGTTAGCGTTAGCTTTTGTGACCATCTGTCTGTTTGGTCCTTGACACTTGTATTATCCTGTCATACGGGTCCTGCGGCGATCAGACAGCTCCGGGCTCCGCAGGGGCGTCTCTTTGACCCCGAGATCACCTTCACAGAGCTGTTCATCTTTCACTGATTTCAGTCAAACCGCAAGGACAAGAACTCAGAGAGCCGTGCAGTACAGTAGGGCCTACACTAGATAGATCACATCTGGTGCTGTCTGTTGAGTGCGCACTAGGACTGAGTAATATGATGGTCTGTTTGGCACTGTGAAGTAAAGTTTAGTCAACTATTGTACTGAATTCATGACTCTGATAATATTATAACACTATTTTGACTGGTTTGAGTGTTTCATTTTAAACTGTTTCATAATGTGAAGCTGTTTTTGAGTTATGTCAGACTGATTCACTCATTTGATTTGATTCTGATCTTTTGCAAAAATAACTTTAAATACAAGTGTTTAAATTTCTGGTTTATATATATATAAAGTTTTAAGAAGTAAATGTAATTGAATAATTGAATTATTAAAAATATAAAATATTAATATTTATATTTAATGAAATTTACTTATTCAATTTAATAATAATTGAGTAATTTAAAGTATTTTTGAAAATAGTAAAAATAATTTGTTGCAATAATTATTTTGTAATTATTTAATATAGTCATTAAATTATTTTTCATTAAATTTAAATAGATGGTTTATCAAAATTAGGGTTAATGAATAAACCTAAATTAATTGAATTATTGAATTATTCATTAATATAAAACACGAATAATTACTTATCTAATTTAATTATTCAAATTGAATAATTAATGTTTTTTATTTAAAATAGTAAATATAATTTGTAAGAATGATAATTCTATAATTATGTAATATTATTATTTTATTATTTTAATTATTAATAATTTTGTATTAAATGCAAAAAAGAGATTTCAAGGATTGAAAATCAGAGTTAATTGAATACTTGAATTTTTCCATTTTAAAATTAACCAAGTAAACCTTTGTTGAATTTCCAGCAAAAATGAATATATTATGATACATTCTCTGTGATTGAAAAGTTAGGAATAATTGCGATTTTTAAAAACATTTTTGAATGAAGTCCTTTATGCTCACCAAGGCTGCATTATTTGATCAAGAAATACAGAAATATTGTAAAATAACAATTTAAAATAAGTGTTTTCTATGTGATTGATTGCCGTGATCAACGCTGTATTTTCAGCATCATTACTCCAGTCTTCAGTGTCACATGATCTTCAGAAATCACTCTAATTTGCTGCTCAGTTATTCTTTCAAAAACATAAAAAAAACGAATTATTCCAGACTTTTGACCACTCATGTTTTACAATGTATTACACTGATTTAAAATAACATGATAAAGTGATGCTATGAGATCAGTGCTGGATGAATGGAAAGGTGAATGTAAGGTCAGATAAAAGGCTGACGGGATTTATGGAGCATTTTCATCATCCTGACCGCAGCGATATGCTCTGATTTGAGGGACTGTCAAATTTATAGCCTTACAAAATATGAGGGAATGATGACGTCAGCGGCAAGATGTTTTTAAGTCAATGCAATGCATGCACTGATAAGAGCAGGAATATGAGCTGAGAAAGGAAGCAGGGTGATTGTATAGATATGCATTCAGCTTTTGTTGGTGATAGACGGTGCCCGCTCGCTGTTGGCGAAGGAAAGCGGAAGCAGATGCCTTCAGGCTCACGCGTGTGTTCCTCCTTTAATCGGCTTACCTTGCCTTAAAAACCCAGAGAAACGAGACGGTTGAGTGACTAAACAAATCTGCTTCTGCTCACTCGAGCCATTTCAATAACGCGTCGTGATGCAGCAGACTCAGTCCTGCTTTCATAATCAGGTTTTCATGATTCTTTAGTAGTCATTTATTTGTAGTCAAGCACTGTTAGGATTGATCATGCGTAGTGTCAGAGGTTAGTTTAAATCAACACTAAGTATTAAAGTTCAGTGTGTGTCATCTTGCTGTGTTATAAAGAGTACTTTTATAAAGAGATCAGAATATCTGAAGCAGTTAGCAACCAATCAGAACACCCTAGCAAAAGCATAGCAACGCCCTGGCAACCACCTAGCTGTTATTATTTTCAGTATTTTATGTTTACATTATATATGTTTGTTATATTATGTTATATATTTCATATTGTTTTATGTTTGATTTTTAAAATATTTTCATATTTTAAATTTATTTTTTATATAGTTTGATGTATTTATTATATTTTATTATATATATATTTTTTCATATGTCATTCATTTTCTTATTTTATATTTTATTTCATTAAATGTTTTATGTATTTTTATATATGTTATATAGTTTTTATTGATATTCATTTTATTTATTTATTTATATTTTATTTTATGTATTATTTTGTTTTTATTTTTATTTTATATTTCATTTAATTTTTTAAATGTTTATATTTTATTTTATGTATTATTTTGTTTTTATTTTTATTTTATATTTAATGAAACTTTTATATATTTTTTTATTTATTTCATATTATTTTATATTTTATTTCATGTATTATTTTGTTCTTGTTTTTATTTTACATTTAATTTAACTTTATATATTTTTTTAGATTTATTTCATTTTATTTTTATATTTTATTTTATGTTAATTTTACGTAATGCTTTCTTTTTTATTTTCTATCTCTGCTTTGCCTTATTAATACATCTACATGGATATTTTAGATGACATCTCTGTCTCTCTCTAATAGAAGACATCAGAATGGAGGCCAGCGTTCCCGCAGAGAAGAAGGACTGCAAGTCGTCTGCTTTGGATGGAAACGTCTTCAGCGAGCTGCACAAAAAACCTTCCCCATCATCCCTGGCCAGAGGTACGAACTCGATTTCACTTCCTACTCTCTTCCAACTAGATATCTCTGCGTTTAGCTCTCAAATCACATGCATGCGTGCACAAATTCAAATTCGGTGCGTCCGACATCATTGGTTCTTGCATATCACATGACCAGTTGCATCGCATGCAGTGTGAATGAGATTTAAGAGTTGCACGTGAGGTTTAATGTGAAGCAGATGATGTGTTGAGTGTTTCTCGGGTTATTTATCACACCAGCCGAGAGCTTAAAGACTCCAGCGAGTCGAGGAAGAGAATATGCACATGAAATATGCATTTTAAAGATAAAATATGGCGCTCGAGGTGCCGGCCGTCACTGATAAGCCCCCGAGAGTCAAAGGTGAGCCTCCGTTGGGCCTGATATGAATCCTAAATTCACGTTTATTAATACCGAGCGAGCGGCGCGTCTCACACAAGTGCAGTCGACACGTAATCACGGCCGATTGGACGAGCCCGGCAGCTTTTAGCGCTCTGTTTGCTCTGAGATTAATCAGAAAGAGCGCGAGCATGTTTAAAACATGTCTTTAGGAGAGCGATAAAAGCGCTGAATAATGAGGCTCAAAGACCTTGTTCGTTCCTCCAGAGTGTAAGTGTTATGAATTAGTTAAAATGTCAGCGGCGGACAACACGCGCCGAGGCCGCCCTTTGAAATGGAAATACCTCTGCTGGATTTTTTTAGAGATCCATGAAGGAATTTGGTGGCCTGCCATTGTAAAGGAAAGAGAAATCCACGATTTGCTGAAGAAAGGAGCGGAAAAATAGGCCACACAGTGGCAACAAGACATAATTTATAGAGTGTGATTTTCACTCGTACATGATTAATATGATTCGTCTTTAACTGCTGGGTTAAATTATAACCGAGACTGAAGTGAAAGTGAATTTGAGATCCTAACTTTGTTTGATGGAACTAAGAAGTAGCATTGATGGTATCAGACGGAGGTTTTATTGATTTGTCAGGTATATTTGATCTAACTGTAAACCTTCTTGTATGCAAAGAAATGTTTAAAATCATTTTGAGACATTATCTTGGCATTTCTGCGCTCCCTTTGAGACATCGTTGAGATCTCTTTTGAAACTCTAGAAGAGAAAACAATATAAAAGACCTCGTCAATTCTACATTTGGCTGTTGAAAGATTCAATATTACTAGATAGAAACAATTAAACATTAGTTTTTAAATATTACTAGTTTATGAGCCATTCGATATTAATCAGTGTTATTGTTAACTAAAACTTAAACTATTAAAATAGTAAAAATTAAAAAAAAAAAAGTAATTAAAATAAAGCTGAAATAAAATAAAATATAACTCTTACATGAAAAACTTAAGCTTCAGTAATTAGGAAGAACAATAAGAGACCTCATTAAATCTACATTTGGCTGTTGAAAAATTACATTTTAGCAGGTAGATACAATTACAAATTTTAAAAATTGTTTTTATTAACTAAAACATAAGCTATTAAAAATAGTAATCATTTAAAAAAGTAATTAAAAAAAAAGCTGAAATAAAATATAAATATTAGATGAAAAACTTCAACTTAAAAAACTTCAATTAGAAAAACAAAAGAAAAAAATTGAAATGTTGCCTTGGCAACTAACTAAAATTAACAAGTTTGAGTTGAAGGACTAAATTACTAAAACTGAGATACCATTTTTTTTTTAATTAAAGCTACAGTATGTAGTAATATTTAAAAAAAAACTATATATATATAAAATTTAATTTTATATATTATTTATATGTTTATATTTTATTTAGTCTTTTTTCTATTATATTTTATTCAGTTTAAACTGAATATATTTATGTAAAAATAAAAACTAATTCAAAGCATTAATGAACATTGGCCTCAACTTCAATAGGAAGCAATTCAACGCAATAAAGAAAACTCTATGCCATAGGGTCTTTAAATACATTTTCTCTATTAATGTCATTGCTGTATAAGAGAAACAACTGAAACATTACAGAGATCTCGATTCATATGCTACTCTGATTATATACCATGGTACTGAATGGTTGCCATTATGCACTTTTGACACTCGGATCTGTCGTGGATGCAAACTTTCAGTATCTTCAGCAGAAGAGAGCGAGCATGTTTAAAACATGCATGTAGACCAGTGATAAGAGTTGTCTGTAATGAGGCCGAAAGAGCTTGTTCTTACCTCCAGAGTATAACTGGTATGAATTAGTGAAAGCGGCGGTCGCAGCGGTGGACGGCGGCCCGTCTGAGACCTTTGAAATGGTGTTTCTGCTTTCCGATTCATGAAAGACTTTGGTGGCCTGCCATTATTTCAAACGGTCATTAATTGTGCATCAAAGAATGGCGTAAAATCGTGACGTTTGTGATTGCAGTGTGAACAGGCTTTGGTTTTGGTGTGTGAAGGATGTTCTGAGAGACTCCAGACGGATGAATATTGATCACGGACTAACAGGTAGTTTTGATTTGAAAAACTGCTTCGAATCTGAGCTTAAACGAATTAAAACCACTGTTAATGAGGCCTGCAGCACTGTGTTGTTAGATGCTCCTCTGTATTTGTGAATGAAAACAACTCGATGTGACTGAGGTCATGCTTTACTGAAAATATGTTTTTGTGTAGCAACACAAAAAATACCCAAAACTCTAGAGGAAGCACATGTGAGAAACATATGAGACAGGAGAGACAAATCATGTTGTAAATCTACCTGTTTCTTGTGGGATTAAATTTGAGCAGATTTAGAAACATTTTAAAAATTATTTTTAAAAAACGGACGAGCTGTTCAGTATATCTAGCTTAATCAGTGTGGTTATTATTAATTGAAAGTTAAACTGTTAAAAAGTATTTTCGGTCATTGAGATAAAATAAAATCACTAATATTTGGAATTAGCTTTTATTTGTATATAAATATATTCAGTTTAATTAAAATAAAATATAAAATAAATATAAAATAAAACAAAATATATAAATAAAATATAAAATGAAATGAAATATAAACAATACATTAAATAAATTAAAATAAAAAATTTTGATAAAAAATATTAAAATTGAAATAGAATAGAAAATAGAATAGAAAAAAATAGAAAAGTAATTTTCAAATAACTGAAATAAGTTTAAGTTGAAGGACTAAAATTACTTAAAATATCTAAATGTATTTTAAAAATGACTAAAAAATAATTAAAACTATATAGAAATTAAAAAAAAACGTTTAAAATGACAAAAGCACATAATAAAATGACCAAAATGTTTACAAAATAATTTTATTTAGTTTAACTTGATGCACTAAAATAAACTAAAACTGAAATAAAAATGAATAAAAACTCTATAAAGATATTTAAAAACAACAAAAACGACACAATAATCTTTAACCAAAATTAACATGGCCTATATGACTCATTTATCTTCTGTAAAACGCGAAAGAAGATATTTTGAAAAGTGTTTCAGTGTTTTATTGTTCTCTGTACAATGTTGTCTGGTTTCTAACATTCACAAGTAACTTGGAAAAAGTAAGTCATAAATGTTTGCAACGAATTTAGGGTGAGTAAATGATGGCAAAAGTGTCATTTTCGGGTGAACAATTCCTTTAACTAGCTTAACCAGCAATGACTTCCTCAAGCAGCTGCACCAGAAAGATTGGCGGTTTTCTCATGAAGCGCTAGAAACCAGCATAAACCTGGTCTGTGCTGGTCTCTTCAGCAGGATTGGTTTAGTAGCATCCGATCTCTAAATAAATGCGGCGGAAGAGCCTCAGCTGTTTGCTAGCGCCCGGCGACAGAGCAATTACTTATCGCTTTAATCCGCTTTATTATCCCGGCCCGTAGACTCTGATAAGTGAATATGCAGCGCGGGGCCCGAGAGACGAGGTCCTTGAACCCTGTATCACATTCCCTCGAGCCTGGAGTCGCCACTTTTAATATACGCTCGCATTCGGCCGCTTTACGGTCAGTGTGGAGTTTACAGAGTCATGCCCACCGCGAAGACGCCGCTATTAAAGCGCTCTGTTTTACACCCCTGTCTGCCGTTATTTATCCCCGACGCTTTCCTCTCTATCAGAGAGCACGGCTAATGCAGACTTTTAATATGTTATTTACACATAAAAAACAAGCTATTTGTGTGAGGAGGGGAAAATAAATGGGCCGCCGCTCCCCTCGGCTCTGTTATATCTGAGTTTAACAATCTGGATTGCTAATAGAACCATTTATCATGAGAGCCGGTCATTTGTTTTGTGTTAGGGGCCTGGGGCCCGCTCTCACAGACCTCTATGGAAATGCAAGCGCGAATTATGAACCCGAGCGCGAGTCACCTGATTTAAAAGGGAAAACAATGCATGCATTCAATTAAAATGCGAGCAGGTGTCTCTGCTGTGACGCTGCGAGTTCTCAATGCGTGAGGGTTATAAATGCGGTCGGGATGCAAACTTGTGAACGGCGACCTTGGATAACGGAATGCGCTTTGCATGTTGTGTTTGCATTGATGCATTTGGCAGATGCTTTTATCACGTTGCATTCATGAAATATCAGTTCATGCATTCTCTGCAGCGCCTAAAATTAACACTCAAGCGCCAAATGTGAGTGAAAGTTGGTCAGTAATTTAGTTTTGTATTATATTTGAGAAATGCCTGAGAATGCGATATGGTTTAGCATAAGGTTTAGCATTGTAATTATATAAATATAAAAGAGTTTCAGTCACTTATAAAGTGCATTTGAAAATATAATGTGCGCCAAACGTCTTGCAATGAGAATGAGTTTATACATTTGTTGTCAACAAAAGAGAAGCATTTCAAAAGAGAAGTTTCCCTGTGGTTTTCTGCCAAAATATAATTAAATATAATAATAATATTTTTATCAATATTTAATATAAAATATATATAATATTTATATAAATTATTATTATTATTATTAATAAATATTTTACAATTCAGAAGTATTATAGTGATATTTCTTTATTGATTTGTTTGTATAATTTGATTAAATAATAATTTAATTAGTTAGTTAGTTATAGTGATATTTATTTATTGATTTGTTTGTATAATTTGATGAAATAATTTAGTTAGTTAGTTAGTTAGTTAGAAAAATTGCAATTAGGTGTTTCTACAATGTTTTAATGAAATAATGCACATACAGTTTTTATAAAAAACAAACAAAAAAAACAAACAAAACGCTACTACTAATGATAATATTAGTATTAGTATTAGTAATATTATTAAATACTATGTAGTTCAGTAATATTATAGTGATATTTATTTATTGATTTGTTTGTATAATTTGATGAAATAATTTAGTTAGTTAGTTAGTTAGTTAGAAAAATTGCAATTAGGTGTTTCTACAATGTTTTAATGAAATAATGCACATACAGTTTTTATAATAAAAAAAAAAAGCTACTACTAATGATAATATTAGTATTAGTTTTAGTAATATACACATTAAAAATATTATTATTATTAAAGACTTTGTAGTTCAGTAATATTATAGTGATATTTATTTATTGATTTGTTTTTAGAATTTGATGAAATAATACTAAACATAATGTATTATTATTATTATTATTATTATTATTATTATTATTATTATGATTATTTGTTAATTAATAATTCATTAGTTAGATGTGTTTCCACAATTTGTTCTGCCTGTGTTTTTTTTTTTTTTTTTATGAAACCATGCACCTACCGTTTTATGGATGGAAAAAAATGTTATTGCCGAATGTTGTCAAGTTTTTACAATTTTCTCAAGTCACTGGCCATTGCCAGTTTAGTTTCAGGCCCTGATTCCCTGGAAATGTTGCCTTTTGTTAATGCATTCAACTGCAGCATGCACGCATGCATCTTGATAAATGGCAATAAGGAGCAGCTTTTGTAGTGTTTTGTATTTATCTGAATTGCAGATTTCTCCAGTATTATTCATGTATTCAATAGTGCAATTATTCTTTCTGCAGAAGTGAGATTGCAAACTTTGGTGCAAAATATTACACTATATATAGAACACACAAAAAAATCAATGCATTTCTACGGCGGCGTGAGGTTGCACAGCGGAGCAGCTGAAGTTGCTCAGGGGCCTGCGGGTAATGACTTGATTAACTGGAATCGGTGACTCACGACATACATCATGGTGAAAGTGAGTTAGTCGTGTTGCGGCGTGATTGATGGCCGCGCTAAGCGCCGCTGCAACCGTGTTTTCTGCTGAGTCGGGTCAGTCCTGAGGGAAGCGGCGGGCAGGATGCTTAACATCTTTACAGCCGCCACACAGACAATACAGGGTCAAGTGCAAATGCATATGCTTAAACGCATATTTTGCTGCATGCAAACGCAACATAAATTGATTTATGACGGCTTGTGTGTGTGATTGAGTGCGTTTAAGTGAAGCGCCAATACCTGACGTCTCCGGAAAGAGGTTTTGTCTTGTTAAAATGACACTGTTTGATTAATAAGCATTTAAAAACATGCCTTATCTTCTCCTCACGCATCCCACGTCGCATTTTATGTTGCATTATTCAAACCCGGTGCATTTTGTAAGAGGACGAGGGGCGGGATGGATGGTTGCAGGCCGGAGCGTGGAAATAGTTTTTTAAGAGAGGCCGGTTACTGATAAGGACAGTTTGCTTTATCACCTGCATGAAGTCGCTGTGGTGACAGTGAATAATTGACGTAGGCGGGCTGCCGGCCTCACGGTAACTCCAGGGGTCAGAGCGGCTGGCAGAGAAAAATGTGTCCGAAGCGGCTCTGCGTCCACCTCCGACTGCAAAAGCACGTCCACTAATCTTCCTGAGGAGGAGTTTTCTTTCTTCCCTTCCTTCTCTCGTGCCTTCTAAATGAGTCTCTCACAGGACGGCTTTGCAGGCCTACAGAGGCTCCCACTCTCTCTCTCTCTCTCTCTCTCTCTCTCTCTCTCTCTCTTTAAAACAGTGTGCAGCTTCACTGTGTGTATATGCAGTAATGCAGCAGATCAAAGAGAAACAAACCGCAGAAACCCAGAGCAGCTCTTTCTATCGTTTATTCATTCTGTCGTTTGCTCTTTCTTTATTTTGTTTGTTCATTCTGTCGTTTGTTCTTTCTATCATTTGTTCGTTCTGTGGTTTGTTTGTTCCATTTTTTGTTCATTCTGTCATTTGCTCTTTCTATCGTTTGCTCTTTTTTTCATTTGTTCGTTCTATCACTTGCTCTTTTTAAAAAAAACAATTTGTTCTATCACTTGCTCTTTCTTTTGTTTGCTCTTTCTATCATTTGTTCGTTCTGTCGTTTGCTTTTTCTATTGTTTGCTCCTTTTTCATTTGTTCATTCTGTCACTTGCTCTTTCTTTATGTTGTTTGTTCATTCTATCGTTTTCTCTTTCTTTCGTTTGCTCTTTCTTTCGTTTGCTCTTTCTATCGTTTGCTCTTTCTTTTGTTTGCTCTTTCTTTCGTTTGCTCTTTCTTTTGTTTGCTCTTTCTTTTGTTTGCTCTTTCTATCGTTTGCTCTTTCTTTCGTTTGCTCTTTTTTCATTTGTTCGTTCTATCCTTTGCTCCTTCTATCATTTGTTCGTTCTGTCGTTTGTTTGTTCCATTGTTTGCTCTTTCTTTTGTTTGTTAGTTCTATAATTTGCTCTTTCTTTCATTTGTTCATTCTATAGTTCGATCTATCTATCTTTCTATCGTTTGTTTGTTCTGTCATTTATTTGTTCTATCTATCTGTCTATCTATCAGACAAACGTAAACGTAAAAAATACAGCCATATTAAATGGTAGTTTGTTGCGTTGCCTCTTGTACTTGAAGTAGCTGTGCACATTTTTCTATATTCCTGCATATAAAAACATGGTAGTTTCATGGTACTTTTCTTATGTACCACAGTATCACCATGTGTTTTGGAAGAGTACATTAGTGACCATGAGAGTTAATCCAGAATAAAAGCTCTGTTTTGTCCTCGTTTTACATGTAATGAAAACGCCGCTGCTGCAACAAAGACGCCAATTATTTCCATCTTTGCCCACATGGAAGCAGTTTTGCGTGGCAGTAATGGCTCTGCAGGCTACATACATTTTGTAAACATTTAGCTTGATGGCTTTGTGCGATTCGCGTCTCTTTAATCTGAGATTTCATTTGGGGCCCAGAAAGAGAGAAAGATTAGGTATACTAACTCCAAGCCGCTCGGCCGCACATTTCTCAGTCTATATATAGAGGTGATTGCCAGATAAAAATCAACTTCATGGCTTCTTCTTCTTTTTTCTTTAGCGAGCAAAGAAAGAGGTTGTTTCTCGCGCCGCGGTTGAGTCATTAAAAGAGACTCCGAACAGCCCAGAAATCACAAGAAAGAAAAAGAGGAAAAAGTCAAGCCTTATATCAAACACTGCACTTAAACCGCAAGGGTTTTATGCATTATATATCAGGCGTTTCTGAAGAGAGGCCGTGCCACGTTTTTATCCACTGAAATAATTAAAAAGCCAGAGGGATTGAGTTTTCACACACTAACACATGTTGTTTAGCGATGGCGTGGTGTTATTATGAGCTCACAGGGTTTGGCCGCGTTATAATAACAAGATACAGCCAAGAATCAAGAAGCATGTGAGTGAAAACCAGCTGTGCTCAATGAAACACTGCAATTAAGTGTATCAGATATTATTTGTTGCATTGGAACGCTTGATTCAGGCATCAAAGCCGAGACATAAATCTCACCCAGACGAGAGTCGCCCGAAAACAACACGCCCCATTCCTGCCCGTTTACAAGTGTTGGAGAGAAATATGAGCGCTTGGGGGGATTCAGCAAACTCCCGCCGCCTCTCTATTCATCCCTCTCTGCTCTGTGTTCCCAACGTCCTCCGAGACGCCGCGCGCGACCTCTGGGATTTGACGGGGTTTTTACGGAGCACAGGCTTCCATCCCTAAAGACACAGACCTCCAATCCTTCATCTGCTGTATTCCCAGCTGAAGCCGCTCTGTTGCTGTTTAGAGGCCGTTTCTGTGGAACACAAAATAATGCGACTTTTAACCCAAACGCCTGTTTTTGTTATCTAGAGAACAACCACCAGGTGATTTTCAGGTGGATCTTTTTTTTTTTTTTTATGTAAATATTTTGCATTAATTTCCCATTTACACTAGCATTTGAAAATTTGGGGTCAGAATGATTTTTCAATGTTTTGTTCTCTTGTGCTCAACAAGGCTGCATTAATTTGATCAATAATACAGTGAAAAAATTTATAATATTATTACAGTTTAAAATAACTGTTTTTTATGTTAATATATTTTAAATTATAATTTATTCCTGTGATGCAAAGCTGAATTTTCAGCAGCCATTACTCCAGTCTTCAGTGTCACATGATCTAGGAGAGTAACACGGTAAAATAATAATGTGCATAAAATAAAATAAACTAACTACAATTTAAAATTTCAAAATTTAACTTAAAAAATATTTTATTTATTTATAATATTTTATATATCATATTTTTTTTATTTTAAATAAATAATTACAAATATTTCAGTTAGTTGCCAAAGCAACATTTCTCATTTTCACTTAGTTCATCTTGATAAAAAAAATTACTAAAATAACTACAATTAAAACTGCAATAAAGATTACTAAATTACAAAATTACTAAAACTTTACTAAAATTAAAATGAAAACTACAATGAAAAATAGAAAAATAAAAACTAATTAAAAAACAGGGTTTTTATAGTTAACTAAAACCATTAAAACAAAACAAACAAGTTTTATTATTTTAAATAAAATAAATGTTAACTGAAATAAAATAAAATATAAAAACGTAGATTTATTTTATTTCAGCTAGTTTCCAATGCAACATTTCTAATTTAACCATAACTAAAACTAAAATTTAAATAAAATAACAATTTATAAAAACTATACAGACATATTTTAAAACAACAAAAAAATTATAAAAATTACAAACATTAGCTAAAATTAACACGAGAACAAATCAGAAAATAAAAAAATGTAATCATACAAAATATTACAAATAACTATAATAGTATCTCAATTATACAAAAAAACTACTGGAATACACTCAACTTCTATCCTGCAGAGCCTCGTTTGATTAACATGAAGTATGCGTAAACTATTGGTTAGCATGGTACATTTTTGTAAGGACTCCTGTGAGGAAAGGAAAGGGCCCTAAATGTGCACCAGATTTGATGTAGTTTAGACTGTGTTTCTTGTGCTTCATGACTGTTAAAGTGAGTCATGTTCTTCCTGTAAGAGAGTTTCTTCTCAGCCAGGCTCCAGAGCCAAGCATCCATAATAAACATCTGTGGATGAACACAGGGAGAGCAGCGCGTGTTTGTGTGTAAGAGCTGACAGACAGAAGCTCAGTGAGATGCACCGGCCCGTCCTGAAACACAAACACGGCCACACTGACCCTGTAACGGCCTGAAACCATATTTAAAAATATTATATTATATTATATTATATTATATTGTATTGTATTGTATTGTATTGTATTGTATTATATCATATCATATTTTATATTGTATTGTATTATATTATATTATTTTTTTCCTTGTTTAGGCATGTCATAATTCATTGCTTTATTTAAAGATTTCTTTTGCAATTAAATTATTTGTAAAAAATAAAAATATTTGTTTTTTATCAATCAAATATTTTTTTGATTGCAAAATTTATTTTTTGTAAAACATGTTATATTATATTATATTATATTATATTATGTCATGATTATTTTATTTACTGATTTCTCAATTATTGCATGGCACAAATATTATTATTTTATTTATTTATTTATTTATTTAGGATAAGTTGCGCTATTAAATGTAATTTCTCAATTGTTTCTCCTAGACAGCTGTGAGAGAAACTGGAGAAAAAGACCCCAGTAATCTCACACGTGTCTCCTCTAGAGTTTCAGAAGAGATCTCGACAGCATCTCAAACTGTGCTCAGATTTGCCAAGATCCCGAGTCTGCAACCAAAGACCACAACATGACCTCGACCGTTCATTCATTTCTGTATGACGACTGTTGAATCGTGTGTCTTATTTCTCCTCCGGGATTTTAGGAGACACATCTGAGGAATGGTTGATGCTCAAATGCAGATCTGCTTTAAGTCTTGTGAGCTGTGAGAGAGAAGCAGCATCTCGTCTGCTGGAGTCTGTGGTGTCTGTTGCATCTCTGTAAAGCGCCTGCAGGTTTCTGGCGTGTCGCTCTAGTTTACCTGCCTGCTGTGTTGGGGTTATTAGTCTGTCATCTCCGGCTCTGTCGCGTCTGATTGATGTCTCGCGGCCGGCTCGCTTCAGTGTTTCCTCGGGTTAACATCCCGCCTGCGGCCCTGTTCTTCTGTGTGGCCCCGGGCTGCATAAGAAGCGCTGCCAGGACTCAGCGCTGTGATCTGTCTTTAAGGAAACGCAGCGATCCTGGAGTGTAAAGCTGCCAGCAGACGAGGCCTGGATGGGTTTTGCGTTCGCTGCATGTCGAGACGGCGTGTTTCTGAGCTGCTGACGCCTGCATAAACCAGTGAAGATAATTAACACAATGACATCTTCAGATATTACATAAACAGACACTCAAGCTGTTTTTATGCTAGTTTGTTCATGTGCTTTGAGTAAGCATCTCAAATCCAAAGTGAATAAAATAATTACGAATCAGAAATGATGCAGTAAACATTTTTTTCTTTAGAGGAACTTGCACTGATGAATATTTTTAAATGGTTTATATGAAGTTTTAATTTTTTTTGATTATGTATAAACTGTATCTATATTATTATCTATAAAACAGACATTCACCGACTGTTTAAAATTTGTATATATTTTATTATATAATGTTATATGTTATATTATATATACTATATATATATATATATATATATATATATACACGTTTTATATTGTAAAAAAAAAAAGATACAATTTTAGATTATAAAAGTAGATATTCACACATAAATGTATTTATTTTTTGTTGTTTTGTTGTGAACTAAGTAGGATGCCATGGGGGGAAAATAAATTTAAAAAAGCACAAAATTATGTTTTGAAAAAAATAATAATAATAATAATTTTGTCCATACAGTAAAATTCAGTGAGGTCTAAATTAGTTTGAACTCTAACTCTTAAGAAAGCAAAATCCGATTTGGCTTCACATTGACTTTAGTTGAAACTTTCACTGTATGTTTAAAAATAGCCAAAAATATATGAAGAAATATGAGTAAAATAAAAAAAAATAAAAAAATGTAAGATTAAAAATGTACATAGAATTTGTACGATTTTTAACAACACATGCCTCTATATTAGTCATTTATCACAGCAGCAGCTCAGAAACGAAATGTTGAGGTATTCTGAAGCTGAACCGAGGGGAAGTGTGGCGTCGCTGCAGAAACCACACGTTACTCACAAGTCAGCCAGATGTGGAGCTGCAGCGCACATGTGGATGAAAAATAAACCAGACGCTCCGGTAAACCCACTAAGTGCTTGTTATTTGTGACCCTGGACCACAAAACCAGTCATAAGGGTCAATTTTTCGAAATTGAGATTTATACATCACCTGAAAGCTGAATAAATAATATTTCCATTGATGCATGGTTTATTAGGATCTGACAATATTTGGCTGAGATACAACTATTTGAAAATCTGGAATCTGAGGGTGCAAAAAAATCTAAATATTGAGAAAATCATCTTTAAAGTTGTCCAAATGAAGTTCTTAGCAATGCATATTACTAATTACAAACTAAGTTTTGATATATTTACTGTAGGAAATTTACAAAATATCTTCATGGAACATGATCTTTACTTAATATCCTAATGATTTTTGGCATAAAAGAAAAATCTATCATTGTGACCCATACAATGTATTGTTGGCTATTGCTACAAATATACCCCAGCGACTTAAGACTGCTTTTGTGCTCCAGGGTCACATTTGTTCTGAACGTTCTAATTAGCCCGGTTACGTTGACGAGCTCGATGTTTTGTCTCTGACCGACCCGTTTCATTTCTGTCCTACTGGATTAGATTTGTGTATAACTTCAGTTTTAGCGTTGAAGCTGCGCCCATGAAGTTTTTACTTCTCGATAAAACATTAATGCAAAGCTGTTTTATGAGAAAAAACGAATCTGAACCTCATCAGCAACTTATTCTGACCAGAAACTGCTCACTTAGAGAGGAAGAGACCGCTGACATAAGTCATATTTAATGTCATTGCATTGGACTAAAACGTACTGATTTTGCTTACAAAGAGTATAACAACTTCCCAAAAAGGCCTTGTTGCACTTATGGTCAAAAATGAGTCAGAAAACGTGCTTTCTTTCAATTAGCACTGATTGTGTTTCTTTTTGGAGCTGATTGATCATAGGTGTCATTGATCTGAGCTCATGCACCTCAGTTTTTAAGTACATTTTGCCAAAATTATCCACAAATAGTGTGTTTTCGCTCAAAAACTGGTGCATAAACTCAGTGAGTCCTATGATCAAACGGTTACAAAAAGAAATACAAAACCTGTGCTAACTGAAAGAAAACAAGATTGAATCCAAGATTTGATGATGATATAACATAATGAGAGATTTACAAGCAATTTTCAACCAGCAGGTCATTTTTGACCGGGAACACAAAATTATGTGAAGGATTTTCAGAGTAAATTTTTCAGAGTCATTTCTTTAAATATCAAAATTGAGTTTTTGCATAAAATAAGAAAAAACATCTTCCAATGGGGTCAGAAAAATAAACTTTTTCTTTGCGTCAATTTGCATCTCAACTTGCTCGTAATGCATCGTAATTTAATAATATTTCGATATTTGTACTGGAAAATGTCAAAAATACTAAGTAAGAAAAATGTTTTATGCTAAAATCATGGTTGTGAGTTTTGCACTGACATGCACCAATATATTCTTCAGAAAGCATAAAAATCTCGTGTTTAAGAGTGGTTCATTATCTTTAATTAAACTTTTTCTTCTTTATAGCTTGTCATATGATCTCTGACTAACACCTAAGCTGTTGTGGTGAATTCTGACCCGTGCACTCATCTTCACTGACCCGAACCAACCGTAGAGGGACTATTAACCAGAGGCAGCTGCTTCCTTCCAGTGTTTCTGATTCAACATGAAACTCATTGTGGGTTTTTCCCATCGTAAACACTGAAATGCTAATGACCGCCTATTAGTTAACCCAACGCTTTGGTTAGTGTTACCGCAGAGTTCAGAGACGGAAACTTTAAGGGTTTGTGGACCAGATGTGATGAAAAATAATCGAGCGCGAGCGAACGAAGCTGAGATCAGAACAGCAGAGCGATATGAACAGACTTTGGGTCAGTGTGGTGTTGATCCGTTATGCAAATCATCAGTTCCAGGGTTGTGTTCAAAGCCGAGGAGTTGAAAACATCCCGAGCTCCGCTGGGCCTCATAAAGACTCAGCGAGCTCCTCTCAGACGTCAGCGGCTCTGACAAACGCTGCCGCCGAAGGGGGCTCCGATCGCTTTCAGTAAATCTTCACCCTCTTGGCTGACAAAAGATCGGCTCTTGAATGAAGTTCTTTGTGCTCAGACGGGCTGGTTCCTCGCGGCCCCCTTCGAGTGGCTGCTCAGAGTCCCCTCAGCTCTCGAGTGAAGTGCCAGGACGTCCCGTGGCACGAGCCCATCGAGGGCTCAGTGGGATGATGTCACTCGGTGTTGTGTGATCGATGGTTTGCTGTGTGTCTCTGTTGTTTTGATGCTGATCTGGATGCTAGTGAGGTGAAGTGAGAGACAGACTACAGTCTGCAATGAGAATCACTGACGAGCAGGAGCTGAGACCCGACTCTCTGTCCATTCTGTCTATCTGTCCATTCAGTCGTTCTGTCTATTCTGTCAATCTATTGATTCTGTCTATCTATCCGTTCTGTATATCTGTCCATTCTGGCGTTCTGTCCATTCTGTCATTCTGTCTATCCATTCTGTCTATTTGTCCATTCTGTCATTCTGACTATCTGTCCATCTATTGATTCTGTCTATCTATAAACCAACCTTCCGCCACCTACTGGTGCACTTCCGCCACCTACTGGTCTAGAGTTATTAGGGCACATAGTGGGATTGGAGAAATTTATATATATTATATATATAAATTTATATTATTTATATTTCTATATAAATATATATAATTTGTTTTTACATCGTCTCCCATCTCCTGTACAAACTCGCTTTTCTTAAGTAGATTCAGTGATTACTTTTTACAGTGTGTCTATCTATCCGTTCTGTATATCTGTCCATTCTGTCCATTCGATCGTTCTGTCTATCTGTCCATTCTGTCATTCTGTCTATCTGTCCATCTATTGATTCTGTCTATCTATCCGTTCTGTCTATCTGTCCATTCTAGTGTCCTGTCTGTCAATTGATTCGGTCCGTTTTGTCATTCAGTCATTCTGTCTGTCTATCAATTCTGGCATTCTGTCTATCTGTTCATCTGTTGATTCTGTCTATCTATCCATTCTGTCTATTTGTCCATCCTGTCCATTCTTTCGATCTGTCCATTCTGTCGTTCTGTCTATCGATTTTGTCTATCTGTCCATTCTGTCTATCTGTCCATTCTGTCGTTCTGTCCATTCTGTTGTTATGTCTGTTTGTTCTTTCTGTCCATTCTGTCGTTCTGTCTGTCCGTTCTGTCTATCTGTCCGTTCAGTCGTTCTGTCTATTCTGTTATTCTGTCTATCCATTCTGTCTTTTTGTCGATTCTGTCATTCTATTGATCTGTCCGTTTTGTCATTCTGTAGTTCTGTCTGTCCATCAATTCTGGCATTCTGTCTATCTGTTCATCTGTTGATTCTGTAAATCTATCCGTTCTGTCTATTTGTCCATTCTGTCCATTCTTTCGATCTGTCCATTCTGTCATTCTGTCTATCGATTCTGTCTATCTGTCCATTCTGTCGTTCTGTCCATTCTGTTGTTCTGTCTGTCTATTTGTTCGGTCTATCTGTCCATTCTGTCTTATCTATCCATTCTGTCTATTTGTCCATTCTGTCATTCTGACTATCTGTCCATCTATTGATTCTGTCTATCTATCCATTCTGTCTATTTGTCCATTCTGTCATTCTGACTATCTGTCCATCTATTGATTCTGTCTATCTATCCATTGTCTATCTGTGCATTCTATCGTTCTGTCTGTCTGTCCATCTATTGATTCTGTCTGTCTATCTATCTGTTCTGTCTATCTACTGATTCTGTCTATCTATCCATTCTGTCTATCTGTCCATTCTGCAGTTCTGTCCATTCTGTCATTCTGTCTCTGTCCATCTATTGATTCTGTCTATCTATCCGTTCTGTCTATCTGTCCATTCTAGTGTCCTGTCTGTCAATTGATTCGGTCCGTTTTGTCATTCAGTCATTCTGTCTGTCTATCAATTCTATCTGCCCATTCTGGCATTCTGTCTATCTGTTCATCTGTTGATTCTGTCTATCTATCCATTCTGTCTATTTGTCCATTCTGTCCATTCTTTCGATCTGTCCATTCTGTCGTTCTGTCTATCGATTTTGTCTATCTGTCCATTCTGTCTATCTGTCCATTCTGTCATTCTGTCCATCTATTGATTCTGTCTATCTATCCGGTCTGTCTATTTGTCCATATTTCATTCTGTCTGACCTCTCTGTCATTCTGTCTATCTGTCCGTTCTGTCATTCTGTCTCTCCGTTCATTCCATCATTCTGTCTATCGATTCTGTCTATCTGTCCATTCTGTCATTCTGTCTATCTGTCCATTCTGTCGTTCTGTCCATTCTGTTGTTATGTCTGTTTGTTCTTTCTGTCCATTCTGTCGTTCTGTCTGTCCGTTCTGTCTATCTGTCCGTTCAGTCGTTCTGTCTATTCTGTTATTCTGTCTATCCATTCTGTCTTTTTGTCGATTCTGTCATTCTATTGATCTGTCCGTTTTGTCATTCTGTAGTTCTGTCTGTCCATCAATTCTGGCATTCTGTCTATCTGTTCATCTGTTGATTCTGTAAATCTATCCGTTCTGTCTATTTGTCCATTCTGTCCATTCTTTCGATCTGTCCATTCTGTCATTCTGTCTATCGATTCTGTCTATCTGTCCATTCTGTCGTTCTGTCCATTCTGTTGTTCTGTCTGTCTATTTGTTC
>NW_015536472.1:831925-845775 GCF_001515605.1 Sinocyclocheilus anshuiensis | reverse complement strand
CTATCTGTCCATCTATTGATTCTGTCTATCTATCCATTCTGTCTATTTGTCCATTCTGTCATTCTGACTATCTGTCCATCTATTGATTCTGTCTATCTATCCATTCTGTCTATTTGTCCATCCTGTCCATTCTTTCGATCTGTCCATTCTGTCGTTCTGTCTATCGATTTTGTCTATCTGTCCATTCTGTCTATCTGTCCATTCTGTCGTTCTGTCCATTCTGTTGTTATGTCTGTTTGTTCTTTCTGTCCATTCTGTCGTTCTGTCTGTCCGTTCTGTCTATCTGTCCGTTCAGTCGTTCTGTCTATTCTGTTATTCTGTCTATCCATTCTGTCTTTTTGTCGATTCTGTCATTCTATTGATCTGTCCGTTTTGTCATTCTGTAGTTCTGTCTGTCCATCAATTCTGGCATTCTGTCTATCTGTTCATCTGTTGATTCTGTAAATCTATCCGTTCTGTCTATTTGTCCATTCTGTCCATTCTTTCGATCTGTCCATTCTGTCATTCTGTCTATCGATTCTGTCTATCTGTCCATTCTGTCGTTCTGTCCATTCTGTTGTTCTGTCTGTCTATTTGTTCGGTCTATCTGTCCATTCTGTCTTATCTATCCATTCTGTCTATTTGTCCATTCTGTCATTCTGACTATCTGTCCATCTATTGATTCTGTCTATCTATCCATTCTGTCTATTTGTCCATTCTGTCATTCTGACTATCTGTCCATCTATTGATTCTGTCTATCTATCCATTCTGTCTATTTGTCCATTCTGTCATTCTGACTATCTGTCCATCTATTGATTCTGTCTATCTATCCATTCTGTCTATCTGTCCATTCTGCAGTTCTGTCCATTCTGTCATTCTGTCTCTGTCCATCTATTGATTCTGTCTATCTATCCATTGTCTATCTGTGCATTCTATCGTTCTGTCTGTCTGTCCATCTATTGATTCTGTCTGTCTATCTATCTGTTCTGTCTATCTACTGATTCTGTCTATCTATCCATTCTGTCTATCTGTCCATTCTAGCGTCCTGTCTGTCTATTGATTCTGTCCGTTTTGTCATTCTGTCATTCTGTCTGTCTATCAATTCTATCTGCCCATTCTGGCATTCTGTCTATCTGTTCATCTGTTGATTCTGTCTATCTATCCATTCTGTCTATTTGTCCATTCTGTCCATTCCATCATTCTGTCTATCGATTCTGTCTATCTGTCCATTCTGTCATTCTGTCTATCTGTCCATTCTGTCGTTCTGTCCATTCTGTTGTTCTGTCTATCTATTCGTTCTGTCTATTTGTCCATTCTGTCATTCTGTCTGTCAATTCTGTCTATCTATCCGTTCTATTGTTCTGTCCATTCTGTCGTTCTGTCTGTCTATCGATTATGTCATTCTATCTGTCCATTCTGTTAATCTGTCCATTTTGTCATTCTGTCTATCTGTCCGTTCTGTCTATCTATTGATCTGTCATTCTGTCTGTCTGTCCGTTCAGTTGTTCTGTCTATCTATCTATTCTGTAATTTTGTCTATCTATCCATTCTCTCATTCTGCCTATCTATCCTTTCTGCCTCTCTGTTCTGGTGTTCTGTCTATCGTTCTGTCTTTCTATTTGTTCTCTCGTTCTGTCTATCCGTTGTGGCATTCTGTTGTTGTATCTGTTTTGTGTGTTATTTCTATACCTATCCGTTCTGACGTTCTCTCATTACATTGTTTAGTCTACAAGAAAAGAAAGTACATTTGAGGAACTTTTTTTTACATTTGTAGTCTCGGTTGTAAGAAATGAGATGCCCCTCCATCTCACCGAATGTAATTACAGTGTTTGTAATGAGTGCGGTCGCGTCACCCCTGACAGTCTCATGCTCTGTTATTAGTGTGGATCCATTACAAACCCTCTGCCTGCCGTAGAGGGAAACCAGAGGAAAATCCAATGAGGCCCCACTCGAGCCATATGCCGCCCCGTCCCGAGCCACTCTTGTCAGGGTGAGATGTGGGGGGTCACCTCATGGATCCTGTTGTTGTGCTCTCGTTTCATAATCAGACGCTCCGTAACGCCCCCAAACCCCCATAATCACGGGACCCTTCATCAGTACAGTCCCAGCGAGCGGCTAGAATTACATGAAACCAAGAAGGAAAACACGCTTTTGTCTTTGATTTATTTTCTGATGGTTTTATGAAGCGCAGTTGTTTTTACTCACATTAAAGTCACTCACAGATTACAACTTTGAGTTTTATTGCATGTTTGATTCACTTTTAACCCTGCAAAGCCTGACATATGAAATAATAGTCAGAAAAATCTATTAAGAACAGTTTATTCAACCTTTAGACAAAATATATTTTTTTAAATCTAAAAAGTATCATATTTGATGCATCAGGCTTTTCTGGCTCATATAGTCAGATATAGTGAGAATACGAAGGAAAAACAGGTCAGAGACTGAGCAAAAATATGCAATTTGGTGCAGATGCTGATATTTATATGGACAAAAATTGATTAAATGCTTGCGATGTAAATCAATGAGATCTTTATAACAGTACAGCAGATACTTAGATAAAACGATATAAATATCAGTCATCACTCTATATCTCCAGTAATATGTCTTTGAGAGATTGAGAGAGGAAGAAATAAAGGCTCCTCAGAAGATGTGAGATGTTCTGGAGGTTTGTGAAGATCATTCCTCCGCTGAGGAACAGTGAAAGTAAAGCTTCTGGAAACAAACGCTCCTCAAAAGATCCTGAGGATCAGATTTGAGACTCTAAAACATGATTGATGGAGAATCAAGTAATGCTGAGCTGCTTCAGTCCAGTAAGTGTTCATCTGGAGATATTACTGCAGTTATTCTGACGTTTACTTAAAGATTTGACAGCAAAAAGACACGTGAAGCACAAAAAGTCCAAAAAAACTCCAGCCATTACTCACTTTTAAACAGTGCCATAAAGCCAGCAGTTTCGCCGCTAAAGACTAGTTAGTTTAGTTTGAACACACTCAGTGCTACACACTTCAGCTCGACACACGAGAGCGTAAAAGCTAATTACAGCGTGTCCCAAACCAGGCCACGACGAAACAGGGTCAACAGCCTCGTCTCTCATTAATCGACGCGTTCTGCCTTAAGCAATGCGAACCGTCTGCAGAGCTAATTATTCAATTAAACAGCTTCAATTAACGGGTCTGTATCGCTCACGATGCTCCAGACAGACAGCCAGAAAGTCATCCGAGATCTTTAATATTTTTTATTTTTCTGTCTTTGGTTCTCCGGGGAGACATTTTAATCTAATTATCTTATGAAACCTTTTGATCTGCACACCTGAAGATCAAACCAGAGGTGACATTTGCACTGCAGTTCAGTGTGCGTTTAATTGATTTTGCTCTAGAAATTACACATTTCTTGCTCTCTTTTTCACTTTTTTAGCATGAGTGTAACACAATTAAGAGAAAAGGATTGTCAGTTGTCAATGGTTTTTATATAGCACCATTAAAAACAAGCCGACCAGGAAACACATTTTGCCAGTATTTGTGTTTATTCTGACAATACGTAGGGCTGCACAATTAATTAAAATAAAATTACAATTGTGACATGGCTCGAATTGACAAGAATTTTTGTTTTGTAATTTTAAAGTTGTACCGCAAAATAGAATTATTATATTATATTATATTATATTATATTATATTATATTATATTATAAAAAAATATTGTAATACATGTATTTTACAAGTATTTTTTGTTTATTTTATTTAGTAATAAGAATCATAACAGACATTATTATTCACATATATTACTATATTATTATTATTTTAAAGTCATATTGATATATTATAAAAATAATAATTATGCATCATTAAAAATGTAAATTGACCAGGAAGCACATTCTGCTATTTAGCTAATTATATTTATATATTTATTTATTTATTTACTACAGATGTATTATATTATATTATATTATATTACAATAGTATTATTTTTATTTAGTAATAATAAGAATCATAATTAAAAATATATATATTTTTTTTTTTTTAAGTCATATTGATGTATAATTGTAACATTTTGGGCCAAATTTTGAGCCTTACAAATTAAGAGAAAAGGATGGTCAGTTCTCAATTTTCTTTATTTTATATATTTGTTATTTAATTTATGTTTTATTTGTGTATTTTTCATTATGAGAATGACGCACAAGCCTCTTAAACCAGCTAAATGGCTCGTGTTTTCTGACTAACTTGATCACAGTTTTTCACAAACAGACTAAATTATTTACACCTTTATATGCATTTGGAAACTTTACGGCGTCATGCTACCTACCGTTCATGTGTGCTCAATTCAGAAATCTGCTCATTTGTGTCGTGCAAACAGCCTCACAAAGACGTTGAATATATGAGCAGACAAATCACATTACGTCACGGCGCATCTAAAGCACGTTAGCAGATGTTTGAGATCTTTATGAGCAGTTCAGAAAGATCACCTTTACACTTTCCCGAGACGGATTAGAGTGCAAGCAGCACGTGTTAATGAGTTTACCAAGCTGAATTAGACTCTGTATGACAACAAATCTGACGTATTTAACCTCTGACCTCGATTTGCATCATGCAGGCATTGATTTTACAGGCCTCTGCTTCAGAAACATGATGCAAACGTAAAAGAAAGATAGAAAATCAAGTCTCGCTTTCTGATTAACAGGACAATCTTTTAAAACACTCTTTTTTCTGGAGCCTGAGAGCGCACAGTAAACGTGGGGCCCTCCTGCAAAGTGTGCTGATTACCCACGATCCCCTGCTATGAGCGAGACTGACTGCACCCGACAGATGTTTCTCATTCTGCTCCTCACGTGCCAGAGAAAAACCTTCTGCTGTGAGATTGTGGGAGCGACACGAGACGGATCGTGTAGTTTATATCAAATAAACCACTGAAATGGATTCAAATTTGTCCAAACGCTGCAGGACAGATGTTTTGAATTGAATTCATCTTGTGGAAAAAGCATATTTGTCTGCTTACAGTTTAAAGGATGTAACGGTTTTTCATAATATAAACACTCAGAGTTTTTCCCTCTAATATTAGCATCTATAAAGTAGTTTTGTGGCTTTGTTTTTGTATTTCTGTGATGGTACATTAATGGGTAGCTCCACCCACAATTATCTTTGATTTGTCCGAAATCCCGCTCGTCATAGTTATGTTAAACAACAACGATATTTGATTGGCTGTGATCTTTCCACTTTTAGCATGAACAGAAATCTACTATACTGTGGCAATTAAAATTACGAGCTTCTGAATTTTATTTAGTGTTTTTATGCAAGAAATGGCCAACTAGATAATGACAATTATTATTTGTATTCTTATATTATTTAAATGTTGACGTTAAGCATATTAGGGCTAACCCTCTGTCAATGTTGTCCTTTTGTGTGATTTCTTGTTTGTAAAATGTTTAAAATTAAGAAATAAATCATAAAAAAAATATATATATATATTAGGGCTGCACTGTTAATTAAAATAAAGCTGAAATTGCGATATGGTTGCAATTTAATTAAATAAATATATGCACTGCGTGTTTCAAACACAACCAAAAATCATCATCATCATCATCATCATTATTATTATTATTATTATTATTATTATTATTATATAAGTATACTTATAATAAATATATAATAATTTATAAATAGTAATATTTGTTTTTTTAGTTTTTATTTTGTTATAATATTAATCATAATATAATTATTATTAGGAAATATTACAGCAGCATTTGTTAATAAATATATAATAATAAAAAAAATATTTTGTCTTTTATAATAAAAACATAATATTTATTATTATTAGTTTAATATGAGGAAATATTACAGTAAATTTGTTTATAAATAGATCATATTTATATTCATATATTTATTATAAATATATAATTATAAATAGTAATATTTGTTGTTATTATTATTATTATTATTTATAAGACATATTGATATATAATTACAACATATTTGGCCAAAATGTGCAATGGTACAAACAAGCACAGCTTTTTGCTTTTTTATTTATTTTGTAAATAGCAATCTCAATTATTTTATTTTTTTTTTAATTGAAATCTTATTTTTTCCCCAAATCGCGCAGCCCAAAACCGCATTTTCAGGGAAACCCATTCTTTGATAACTTCAACATTGAGGTTGTTTTCAGTATTATAAGCCATATGAATTAATAACCGAAATAGCTAGCTTATCATTAGATCATCTTGGACCAGCAACAAACCAGCTACTATCTACTCAAACCAGTTTAAGTTGGTCCAGCTAGCTTGTTCCAAAACACAACCAGCATCTTAAAGTGGTCATATGATGTTGCTAAGAAGAACATTATTTTGACATGGCGGCGGCGGCGGCAGCAACAATACTACAGCGAGAATAAAAGTTACGCCTTCTTTCTTTGCGTGAACATTTGGGCGGCGTTATGCAAATCTTCCCACACAGTGATGTAGACATGTGGGGGCGTGTTAGAACGAGCCGTTTTAGGTAGGCGTGGTTGACTCTTAACTTTTATAAAGAATATCTCTTTGGATTTGAGACTTTAGTCTTTGCAACTTTACAGATCTTCTTTATGCACCAAGAGCTTGTAACACTCCAAAGAGAAAGGAAACACTGAAATCGCATCATATGACCCCTTTAAGACGGATTTTCCAGCAGGAGCTCGAACCGCAGCTGTCAATCACAGTCCGTTCCTCCTGTGATAGCAGATAGAGGCCGGCGTCTGGGAAGCGTCCCGTCCCGCGCTGTCCTGTCCGCTCTGGTGCTTCTGAGTGCTGATCGTCCCGGCCTCGCAGATGCTCTATTTTAGTTGTGATCCTCAAGAGCCAGAGCGAGTGTCGGAGAGCGTGAAGCAGGACGTGATGAGGCTATTCTGCGCTTGTAAAGCCATCGATCAGAGACACAAGGACACGGACGCTGATGCTTGTCTTGACCTCTCGCTGTTACACAACACCAAACATCCTGCTAAACTCAACATGAAATAAAACTTAAATAAAAGGTGCTGTGAATGCTGTTTCATGTTGACTTTACAGTGCTTTTTATGAAAAAAATGGCCAGTTAGCAAACAATAATTGTTTATTCTGATAATGCTTATTTGAATGACATCAGTGTTATTTTAGTATAATTGAGATGCTACAATAGTTTTTATTAATATTTAGATTTTTTTTATTTTAATATTTTGTTTTCTATTTTAATTGTTGTTTAGGTTTAAGTAATTGTTAAGTATTGCTGAGTGTTTCTGTCATTTTTATTAGCTTTAGTTTTTTATGTCTATATAGTTGTTTTTATATCATTTTTTATTTCATATTTAGTTTTAATTATTTTAGGACATCAAGTTATACTAAATGAAAATAAGAAATTTATAAGAAAGTTTACTAAAACAAAATCAATTTAATGTTTTTATTTTATTTCAGTTGAAGTTTATTTTATTTCAAGAAACCAATTTTTGTATGGTTTTATTTTTTGTTAACTATAATAACTCTGGTTGACGATAAGCATATTAGGGCTGCATATTAATCCAAATAAAACTGAAATTGCGATATGGCTGTGATTAAATGAAATATATGTGCTGCATGTTTCAGACACAGCCTTAAAAAATTAATTTAAAATGATAATAAAAAAATTAATTTATCGTAATTTTAAAGTTGCACTATATAATGATAATAATTATTATATTAATAATAATAATCATAATATTAAATTATTATATGATATTACGAAATATTGCAATACTAATATAATAATATTTTTAATATTAATAGTAGTATATGAATAGTAATATTTTGTTTCATGTTTTATAATAATAATAATAGTAATTATTTTTATTATTAATAGAAATATATTATTATTATTATTATTATTATTTTAATGTCATATTGATATATAATGAAACATCTTTTGGCCAAATTATTTTTTTCCCCAGAATCACAGCCCTAAACCATTTTTTGATAATAAGGTTAACTTTTTGTTGTTGTTGTTTTATTTAATATTATAAATAATATTACATGTTATATGACACCAAACATCCTGCTTTAAAGTCGGCATGAAATAAAACTTAATTTTTTTATTATATGACGCAAGTAATAGTTATGGAGGTAAGGAATGGAGTTTCATATTGACTTTAAGTGAAGTAAAGCACTGGTTGAGAGTCTAGTTACCCGTGACCCCGCAAAACACAATGGATGGTTTCAGGTGCGATTGTGCTCTTTTTCTAAATGAGCCGCGTCCTTGTTTAATTTACAGATGCGCTCTAGGAGTAATTCGTGCCTTCAGCTGCAGCTCTGGGCCAGCTGTTATCCCACTCGCCCCCTTGGAGGGGTTTCGCCGGGCTAATATGAATGTAAGAAACCACGCACGCTGACGGCGCCCGCAGAAACGCCACTTTAATGCATCGCATTTTAATTATCACCCTTATTCATTTGCATCAGCGCTTCTGCTCGCTCCGTCTCTCCGACAGGGCTCTTTTTATCATAGCACCAGTCTTAAAGATAATAAACTTCAGCTTTAAGGTAATTACTTAATCTGGACAAACCTGTGTGTTAAGCAGCACTATTACGAGCAGAGGTGATAAATCAGGGGCTTGAGGTGGCGGGCCGATCACGACGGCCTATAATCAGTCTTAGAGACTCTTGTGGTCTTAAGTACCTAGATTACACAAACAGCATGCTAACAACACACATCTCACGCTCTGTTTGTCCTTCTGTTTTACCTCCAGCATGCTGGGCTTACTAGAAGTGGAATTAAAATGAATTGATATTCTAAGAATATGGATGAGGATGGATGGATGGATGGATGGATGGATGGATAGAACAACAGATAGATGGATAGAATGACAGATAGAACGATGGATGGATGGATAGAACATCGGATGGATAAAATGACAGATGGATGGATGGATGGATGGATGGAATGGCAGATAGAATGATGGATGGATAAAATGACAGATAGAACAATGGATGGATGGATGGATGAATAGAATGACAGATGGATGGATGGATGGATGGATGGATGGAAGGATGGATGGATGAATAGAATGACAGATGGTTGGATGGATGTATAAATATAACGATGGATGGATGGATAGAATGACAGATAGAACGACAGATGGATGGATGGACAGACGGATGGACAGATGGATAGAATGACAGATAGAACGACAGATAGATGGATGGATGGATGAATAGAATGACAGACGGTTGGATTGATGTATAAATATAACAATGGATGGATGAATAGCATGACGGATGGATGAATGTATAAATATAATGATGGACGGATGGATGGATAGACGGATGGATGGATGTATAAGTATAACGATGGATGGATGGATAGACGGATGGATGGATAGAATGACAGATGGATGAATGTATAAATATGATGATGGACGGATGGATGGATGGATGGATGGATAGAATGACAGATAGAACGACAGATGGATGGATGGACGGACGGATGGGCGGATGGATAGAATGACAGATAGAACGACAGATGGATGGATGAATAGAATGACAGATGGTTGGATTGATGTATAAATATAACAATGGATGGATGAATAGAATGACGGCTGGATGAATGTATAAATATAATGATGGACGGATGGATAGATGGATGGATGGATGGATGTATAAGTATAACGATGGATGGATGGATGGATAGATAGAATGACAGATAGAACGACAGATGGATGGATGGACGGACGGATGGGCGGATGGATAGAATGACAGATAGAACGACAGATGGATGGATGGACGGACGGATGGGCGGATGGATAGAATGACAGATAGAACGACAGATGGATGGATGGACGGACGGATGGGCGGATGGATAGAATGACAGATAGAACGACAGATGGATGGATGGACGGACGGATGGGCGGATGGATAGAATGACAGATAGAACGACAGATGGATGGATGGACGGACGGATGGGCGGATGGATAGAATGACAGATAGAACGACAGATGGATGGATGGACGGACGGATGGGCGGATGGATAGAATGACAGATAGAACGACAGATGGATGGATGGACGGACGGATGGGCGGATGGATAGAATGACAGATAGAACGACAGATGGATGGATGGATGAATTAACTTATGAATTAAAAAGGAACCAAATTCTTCAATTCAGAATTTTTCACAACCCTGTATTTTAGATACCCTGTGTTAGCAGGTCACATCCCAGAATGCACTGGGTCTGTTAGTGTATAGTGCTTGGCATGGCGATGTTTGGTTAGGCCTGAGGCCAGCTTATTCTACAGGAATTTCCTGTCTAATTTCCCCTCCTGATTCTGTGAGTAATGCCCAAAGCTTTTTAATTGCGCTGCAAAGACCCCGGCCACTCAAAGGGCCATTATTGTTGCTGAGTACTTCCTGTATAATGAAACCATTTACCCCTTTAGATCCTGGGATTAGGGTACAACAATGATGAGAGGGGTTGTGTTTGTTTGGCCCGAATATTTAAAGCCGAATGACATTAGAAAGAGCCGTTTAGAGTTAAGGGGGACCATGTTTATCTGATCGAGAGCCTTCTGCGGTTATTCTTAAAAATAAAGGTTCTTTATTAGAATTGATGAAGAACCTTTAACATCCATGGAACCTTTCCATTCCACAGAAGTAAAAAAAAAGGTTCTTTAGATTATTAAAATATTCTTTTAAGAACTGTCTGGAAGAAAATGTGTTTTTCTATACTCTTAAAAATACAGGTTCTTTATTGGCATTGATGGTTCCATCAAGAACTTTTAACATCCGTGGAAACTTTCCATTCCACAAAAGGTTCTTTACAGTGGAAAAATGTTATTAAAATGTTCTTCACACCAAGAAAAAATGGTTCTTTTAAGAACTGTTTATTGGAAGGTTCTTTGGGAAGCCAAAAATGGTTCTTCTTCATTCTTAAGAATGAAGGTTCTTTATTGGAATTTATGGTTCTATCAAGAACCTTTAATATCCATGAAACTTTTCCACAAAAGGTTCTTTACAGAGAAAAAGGATAGTTAATGTTGTTCAAAGCCTCTATGAGTTCCAAATTAAGATATTTTGAAGAATGTTGGTAACCAAACAGTTGACGGTAGCCATTGACTTCCAGAGTATTTTCTTTTTCCTACTATGGAAGTCAGTGGCTACCATCAACGCTCTTAAGATTGAAGGTTCTTTGTTGGCTTTTATGGTTCCATCAAGAACCTTTAATGTCCATGAAACTTTTCCATTTCACAAAAAAAACCGACAATACGCCCAAAAATAAAAATAGCTGTCATTTACTCAAACACAAAAGAAGATATGTTGAAGAATGTTGGAAACCACACAGTTGTTGGTAGCCATTGACTTCCATAGTATTATTTTTCCTATTATGGAAGTCAGTGGCTACCATCAACTGTCTGTTTTCCAACGTTCCTCAAAATATCTTCTTTTATGTTCAGCAGAAGAGAGAAATTCATCTTCACACTAAGACAAAAAAATGGTTCTTTTAAGAACTTTTTACTGAAAGGTTCTTTGAGGAGCCCCAATTTTTTATTGGTTTAAAAGCTCCATCGCTTCATGTTTGAACGATAAAGATCCCAGTGAGAAGCGGCCAGGTTAACAAGTGCATGAAAAAGTCATCTGCTCTGGAGCAGCACGCAGCCCGACACTGAAAAATGCGGCACCCCTCTGCGCCGGTCCCCCAGATGTGAAAACAAATGTTATCACCTAAAGACTAATAGATGCGAGGGGCTTCACGGAAACTCTGCAGCCGTGCCGCAGCCCTTGGGGATAGAGCTCAGAGAAGCTGGTAAACGCGCCTCTTGAACTCTCCAGAGCGATCCTCTTTTGTTCTTCCCGTTGCGGAGGAACAATGGAGCTGTCGGCATGATCGAATAATCCTGCCCGCTCCTCCGGTGATGGGGGCCCGGACGTCAGCGGCCCCCGAGCCTCTACAGAGGGGGAAGAACGGGTCGCGAACGGGGTGGGTGTTTGTGCTGACATGAAAAATGCGACGGCTGGAAATAACAGTGGTAATGTGGATAATTGAGGGCGGGCACAGATGAATGAGGCTGTGGGGTAACGTGTTGTTTTAATGACAGGGACCGGGGTGGGTTTGCGTTCGCTGCCGTCTTATTTCGGTCGGGAGTGTTTACAGAGCCACAAACGTTTGGGTTTAAGTTGTGTATTTTTCATGCTTCCAATTACCCTAGTTTGTGTCTTTCCCCTGTTTTATTTTTGCTTCTCCTCCTCCGCCAATGTCGTGATTAAAGCGCAAAGTCGGCCTTAACCGGACCCGCGTGATTAGGATTCATGCGGTGGTCTGTGACTTCAGCCCGGGAGAATTCCTGCAGCGGCTCTGTCATGTTTTCTGACCCACTTCACTCCTTCTCTTTGTCCTCGACCTCTCTTCCCATCGGCCCCTGCAATAATTCACCCGCTGCATTAGTAATGGCGCATTAACTGCGGCCGGGCGCTGAATGCAACCTCCTTGCACCGATTACAGGCCATCTCTTGAAAAGCGCCAGGCTGAGTTTCTCTGTTTCTCTACTATCTAAAGGTCAGACTGGAGCTTTGTGCTCCAGTTGTGTGTTTTAGACTTCTGTTGTGATTTCAACAGCTGTGTGGCATTACTGTTATGCATGTCAGGTGTGTTTTTATGGTGTTTTTCATTAATTAAAAGCAACCCGAGGCATTTTCCATGACAAATACTATAAAGGGAGCACATGACTCCGGCTAGTCACGCAGCTGATTTGATCGCGCTATAAACATGCCAAATACGCAGTACACAGTAAAGATCGCTTATTGTCACGTCTGACGACTGAATTTAAGTACAAGCACTTAGATCTCAGTGTTTCAATGTCTCCTTTGGTAAATTTGTGATTTAGCAGGCAAATTTTAAGATAAACAGAACAAAGCAGGGTGAGTTTAATCAAACAGACTAATCCAGAGGGCAATGTAAAGTGGTAGATCACCTGAAAATGAAAACTCTGTCATGTAATCACCTTCATGTCATTTTTTCTTTGGTAGGACACAAAATGAGACGTTTAGCAGAATGCTCACGCTGGTAAAAAAGATAAAAGACAAAAAATAAAAAGTCCTCATTTACTCACCCTTGTGTTGTTCCAAAACTCTTATGAGTTTCAAAAGAAGATATTTTGAAGAATGTTGGTAACCAGACAGTTGCTGGTAGCCATTGACTTCCATAGTATTCTTTTCCCTACTATGGACGTCAATGGCTACCATAAACTGTCTTTTGTTACCAGCATTCCTCAAAATATCTTTCATGCTCAACAGAAAAGAGAAATTCATACAGGTTTGGAAAAATAATGGTAAGTAAAATGACAAAAATTACATTTTTGGGTGAACTACCCCTTTAAGTGCCAAAACGGATGAAAAACTAGATAAAAGTATCATAAAAGTGGAAAAAATAGTTTGTTTTTTTTAATGAGGATTTTGTTGTTATTGACTGAAAAATCTTCCCCTCCGACGACATTCTGCAAAACCTTAGTTGTGTTCTGTTGAAGGTTTGGAACGAGATCAAGGTGAATAAATTACCTCAATTTAGTTTTTTCGGTGCGCTATCCCTTTAAGTTTTACATTATGTAAATGTGAGGTGAAAAAGAGAGACAGCAGCGGGTCATTTCCTGTCCTTTGGGACGGTCTTGTCTGCTATTTTTGAAGGGTATGAACAAATTGACAGAGAAGCAGAGAGAGCGAAAGTGTGAGAGACTGCTGAATCACACTGCTTCTGTTGAGTGTATGAATCCTCTGGAGGAGCTGCTGAGAACCCCAGGTGTGGATAATGACCCGTGACCCCTGACCTTCACGGGTCACCCCTCACCCTCCCACTGCTGCCGCCCTAAAGAATGTTAATACAGTCCAGAGATCAGCTGATTCACTTACCCTCCTCTCATTCCTG
>NW_015536472.1:824025-831674 GCF_001515605.1 Sinocyclocheilus anshuiensis | reverse complement strand
CTCCTCTCATTCCTGCTAAGTCAAGCATTACTAGTACTAGTGCTCTAAGTTAGTGTTGGTTTGCACATAGAAACACCAGTCAAATTGTAGTCATTACTGATTACAGATTACATGATGAAAACTGTATTTAGTAACGTAATCTAGGTTACTCATTGTATTCTGACTACTTTTTAGATTACTTTTTATCTAACTTGTTTTAAACATATCATTAACCGTACCATATTGATATAAAAAAGCAAAGAGAAAGAAAATATATTCCATTTTTTTATATCAACATCAATAAATGCATTAAATCATACCTGTGTTTAGTATCTTGCATAATTATTTGTTTCATACATGGTCTAATTGCTTGAGAGGTGCTTTTTTCACCCGAATTCAGAAGCATGGTTTGCAGATTTATTTAGATGACATTTACGTAACTATTGTATATTGTGAATATAGTCAAAGCTAAATGGTATGAAATTTAAAAGAAGAAAAAAAGAAGAATTAGGGAGAATCAATAAATTATGGATTACTGCCATTGTGTGAATAACATGTAATCATGTAATCCATAATCTGATTTTGATTTTTCGAATCTGATTATGTAATCCAAGTCAAACCTTCATACAATACAGATCATGTCAAGCTTTACAGTGTCAAACAGGAAAATGGTTTGTCAATAATGCAAGAGGACAATAACACAGTCAATTTTTCAGTTAAAGTCAGTTCATTGATGATTCAGTGATCTCATAATCCAGTTCAGCTCTCTTCTAGTATAGATTACATGTAATCAGTTACTATTCAGCTCTGTTATGCCATGTCCACACGTACACGGGTATTTTTATAAACAAGTTTTTCCTTCTTCCATTTTAAAAAAAACTGTCCACATGAAAACGCAAAAGCATGCTATGAAGCACTGTCAAGAGCATGCCAAGCCAACAGGTGGCGATATAATCTCAACCGTAAAGCCATGTTGGCCAATCAGAAGCCTGAAAAAGTTTCCAGTAGGCGGAGATAACAGCGCATGCTCCGACGTCACAAGCCAAAATCTCCAGTTTCGCTGTCTACACGATAACACTGCAACCGGAGTTTTTGAAAATCTTCACCCTGGCAGGCGTTTTCAAAAATGTTTGGTTTCAGTGACCTGGTGCTGCGTTTGCGTGTGGACGAACGGCCAAACCGCATAGAAAAAGCTGCGGTTTTGAAAATACCCACATTCGTGTGGACAGGGCCTTAGCAACCACATGGCAACACCTTGGCAACAACCCATCGACCAGCTAGTTTTTGCACTGGCCACTTATTTTTCTTTTTTTTATAGAAAATGCGAAAACTGCGGAAAAAAAACAGGAAAGCTTTTAAATCTGCTTTGATTTCGACCCGTTTGTTTTTTTATCAGTTTATTTTCGAAGGACATTAAAAGACTGAAGGAGCTGCAGGAGTGAAAGACTAATTAGAAAGGAAAGCTAGTTAAGACTTTACCATTGCAAACCGCTCTTTGCATATGGCGAAGAAACCGTCAACTGTGGTTTCCCGTTATCATAACTGCTAATGAAGCCCTGTTGGCCTTAAACGGGACGTCCCGAGCCAACGGAGGGTTTATTACAGGAAAGTGCTGATTCTGATTCTCTTTGGGCTCAAATGAAACGATCCAGCCAAAGGAGTTATGATGAAAAGAAACACCAGCCAACATATACGGAAGACTGTAAAACACTGAGGCAACGGGCAACAGCTTTTAGTCAAAAAAACTCTCTCATTAGTGAGTGGTTTGATTTCAAAGGCCTGACCTCCTCTGATTTCACGTCGCCCTGGCACCTTCGTTTTGGACTCGTTTCGGAGCCAGTAAAGTGTCAGGGACACGGTCGGATCAGTGTCGGTTCAGTAGGGAGATGCTCCAGTTGGAGGCAACGATGCTGGGCCGAGGAATATTCTCTCCCTGCACTGTCAGCCCTAGTTTGCGTCCCGGATGGTTTTTTCCTTCACAACGTCCATCATCTGTACGAGTTCAAAGAGTGTCTAGCTGCAGGTCTTTGTCAAAAGCCCAGTTGGTTATCTTTTATGTTGGGGATGTAGGATTTCTTAGGATACTTTGATTATTTATTTATTCCTCCACTCTTGTGTGATAGTGCCAATATTTTACACGAAACTGCTCAGTGCGCTCTGAAATTCATGTTACTTTATTGTAGCGCTGTTGCCTTTGAAATTAATTTTTTTAAAGTCTTGGCTTTTTCTCAACTCTCTCTCTCTGTTTCTCTTTTGCAGGCCCTCATCACATCTTCCCGACTTTCCATTCTCCGATCCCCATCGACGTGCGTCACCACGAGGGGAGATACCACTACGAGCCCCATGCGCTCCACGCTCTACACGGGTGAGCCTGCAGGCCTGTCCGTCTCTGGCTCTGGTTCTCAGCGTTTGTGAATATAAATAATCTCTGCACTCACAAATAAACTGTCTGCTTTGTTTATCCCCGCGGTCAGAATGCACGCAGACATGCAACATTCAAATGCGGTGTAATCAGGTGATCCCGAAATGACCGGCGCATGCTTTTGATGCTTCATAAAAAGCATACGACTGAAATGGATGTTCAGATTCAAAGCGAAAACTGAGCTACGTCATTCGGTTCTTGGTTTAACCATTTAGAAAACGTATAAACCCTTGCCAGACACAAAACTCAAGGCCGGGTAAATGTCAAATCCAGGAAGGAGATTAGTGCGGTTCACTGGATCAAATATCTGGAGAGGAGAATATAAACTTTTCTTCTCTCAACTTCGTCTCATTTCATTATTTCATTTAACATTTTACCTTTAAGGCATTGAGCCGATACTCTTCCCAGAGCAACTTACTTAGTTCTTGTGTGGGACTGTCATGTCAGATGTTTGGTGTGTAATTTGGTGTTTATGCAGTTTTATTGCTCACAGATTGCTCTTTCATATCTCAGGACTTTTTGTGAAAGTTTTCAGCTTTAAGTAACAATTTTGTCGTAGATGTTTCTCCTTAAATTCCATACTGAGACAACCGTTCACATAAATTGTGTATAAACCTACAAAATTAGCATGTGGACAGTAGCATGGATCATTTGATCTTGATGAGAAATTATTGAGTTCATATTGAGACTTTTGTGTCTTTAAAAAGCTGAGCACACTGCTGAGATCTCTGATGAAACTCGAGATGAGACACATTTGAGAGAACAGAGGAGAAGTGTGAGATTCTGAAAGCTTCATTTAGTTTTTGGTTTTCTTTTATTTAGATATCAATTTGGTCTCAGATGCTTCTCCTCAAATTCCATAATGAGACAATGGTTTATGTAAGTTATGTGCACAATCCTATAAAATTAGAAAAAACATGTTGATAGAACCGTGGGAGAATTTGATGAGAAATGTTTGAGCTCATATTGAGATCTCTGACTTATAAACAGACTTTGGTACAAAACGCAGTGTTCATTTGAGAATCTGATGAGAAACGATTGAGTTGATATTGAGATCTCTGACTTATGAACCGACTTTGGTACAAAACGCTGTGCTCATTTGAGAATCTGATGAGAAATGTTTGAGCTCATATTGAGATCGCTGACTTATAAACAGACTTTGGTACAAAGCGCTGTGCTCATTTGAGAATTTGATGAGAAATGTTTGAGCTCATATTGAGATATCTGACTTGTAAACAGACTTTGGTACAAAATGCTGTGCTCATTTGAGAATCTGATGAGAAACGTTCGAGCTCATATTGAGATCTCTGACTTATCAACAGACTTTGGTACAAAACGCTGTGCTTATTTTAGAATCTGATGAGAAACGATTGAGTTCATATTGAGATCTCTGACTTATCAACAGACTTTGGTACAAAACGCTGTGCTCATTTGAAAATCTGATGAGAAATGTTTGAGTTCATATTGAGATATCTGACTTATCAACAGACTTTGGTACAAAACGCTGTGCTCATTTGAAAATCTGATGAGAAATGTTTGAGTTCATATTGAGATATCTGACTTATCAACAGACTTTGGTACAAAACGCTGTGCTCATTTGAGAAACTGATGAGAAATTATTGAGTTCATAGTGAGATATCTGATTTTTGATTTTGCATCTTGAGCAAGCTGAGTGTATTGTTGAGATTTCTTCTGGAAATCTAAAGGAGACACATGAGATTACTGGAGAGAAACGTGAGAATTAGGTTACTTCATTGAGTTTTCATCTTTGTTTCATTTTTGTCTCAGATGTTTCTCCTTAACTTCCTTAATAAAATAACTCTTGATATAAATCACATGCGGTAACCTTTAAAATTAACATGTGCATAGCAGCTATATCAGTTGTTCTTGGCAGAATTTGGTGAGAAATGTTTGAGCTCATATTGAGTTCTTTTGATTGCAGACTTTGGTGTCTTGAAAAAGCTGAGCACATTGTTGAGATCTCTTCCGAAACTCTAGAAGAGACATGTCAGATTACTGAGGAGAAACATGTGAGAATCAGGACACTTCACTGAGTTTTCCGTTTTTGTGAGAAGTATCAATTTTGTCTATCAATGTTTCTCCTGAAATTCCTTAATGAGAAAAACGTGAATGTGGATAGCAGTTTAGATCATTTGATCTTGGGAGAATTTAATGAGAAATAATTGAGTTCATATTGAACTCTCTTACTTTTGATTGCAGACGTTGGTGGAAAACGTTATGCACATTGCTGAGATATCTTCTGAAACTCTAGAAGAGACTCATGTGAGATTACTAGGAGAAACATGAGAAATGGGACACTTAATTGAGTTTTCAACTAATTTTTGTCTCTGACACAACCCTTGATATAAATTACATGCACAAACCTATAAAATTAGCATGTGCATAGCAGTTCAGGTCATTTGATCTTGATGAGAACATGATGAGAAATCATTGAGTTCATAATGAGATCTCTCAGGGGAGAATCAGGACGTTTTCAGTTCTGTTTCATTTCAGTATCAATTTCTCCAGAGTTTGAAATGATTGAGTTCATGTTGAGATCTCTGACTTATGAACAGACTTTGGTACAAAACGCAGTGCTCGGAGTCATTTGAGAATCTGATGAGAAATTATTGAGTTCATATTGAGATCTCTGACTTATGAACAGACTTTGGTACAAAACGCAGTGCTCGGAGTCATTTGAGAATCTGATGAGAAACGATTGAGTTCATATTGAGATCTCTGACTTATGAACAGACTTTGGTACAAAACGCAGTGTTCATTTGAGAATCTGATGAGAAACAATTGAGTTCATATTGAGATCTCTGACTTATGAACAGACTTTGGTACAAAACGCAGTGTTCATTTGAGAATCTGATGAGAAACAATTGAGTTCATATTGAGATCTCTGACTTATGAACAGACTTTGGTACAAAACGCAGTGTTCATTTGAGAATCTGATGAGAAACAATTGAGTTCATATTGAGATCTCTGACTTATGAACAGACTTTGGTACAAAACGCAGTGTTCATTTGAGAATCTGATGAGAAACAATTGAGTTCATATTGAGATCTCTGACTTATGAACAGACTTTGGTACAAAACGCAGTGCTCATTTGAGAATATGATGAGAAATAATTGAGTTCATATTGAGATCTCTGAATTATGAACAGACTTTGGTACAAAACGCAGTGTTCATTTGAGAATCTGATGAGAAACAATTGAGTTCATATTGAGATCTCTGACTTATGAACAGACTTTGGTACAAAACGCAGTGTTCATTTGAGAATCTGATGAGAAACAATTGAGTTCATATTGAGATCTCTGACTTATGAACAGACTTTGGTACAAAACGCAGTGCTCATTTGATAATCTGACGAGAAACGATTGAGTTCATATTGAGATCTCTGACTTTTGATAGCAGACTTTGATGGAAAAAGCCGAGCACATTGTTGAGATCTCTTCTGAAACTCCAGAGGAGACACCTGTGAGAATAAGGCAACGTCGGCATTTGGTCTCATTGCTGTCTAGGAGAAACAATTGAGATATTTCAGAGATTTTTTTCTTTCCTAAGGGTTTAGTCGTGTCTCCCCAAACAAAGATCTTCCTTAGCCGTCCAGCCCGACGGTCTACGGTTTTCTCAGCATCCTCTGGTTCAGGTGTGTGAGCCGCGGCAGTAATGTAGGTTAACCTCCAGACCTTCAGAGCTTCACGTGTCCCGCATGAATTCTCCAGCAGATCAACAGCAGTGGCGGTATTGTAGAAACAGAACATAAAGTGGGCCGCACTAGTTTTTGAAGTTACACTTTGTTGTTTTTCCTTCAATACAACACCACAGAGCTTTTTTCCCCTCCTTGTCTTTTTTGAAACGGGGTCTGGAGGCTCGAAGGAAGGTTTATCTTAAAAGAGCAGAATAAATCAATAGAATTCTGGAAGTAGCGTTGTTACATTTAAATTCACAGATTTTGATGGTGATACATTCGGTCGGCCCGCTAGCAGCTAGCCTATTCATCACGCATAGAGCCGCGTTGGGGGGAGACTAGCTGTCTCAACACTCGCTCGCCTTGATTAATGTGATTTGATCTTGACAGTGGACCCCTAATTCATCAAGACCTTGATCTAGCTGTCATTTCCTCTGCCTGAGCCAAATTCATCTAATTACAGGGACATTGTGCAGCAAATTAAGCGCGGTGTCGCCCGTGGCAAGCCGGGACACTTTGTTACAGTCACAGGGCGGCATGTCAAGGGTCTCTGAGCTGATTGTCTAACATGACATCTCCATACAGTTCGTTTTATCATTGTTTGCATGTAAAATAATGAGGGCGCTGGTTATTTTGTCAGAGCTGTCAGCCGAGCGGCTGTAGGAAGCTTCCCCTATGGATATCTTGCTTTCGTTCTTCATTTTTTTCCCTCCGTTTGACAAAGCGAGCAGGAGAAAAGGTAGCTTTTTTTTCCGGAGCTGGCTGAAATGACAATGGACGGTGCGATTCATCTGCGTAGCGGACAGGAGCGCCGTGGGAATTCTTCCAGGCGGAGGGAAGGGAGCACCGGTGACGAACCTCCCACTTGTCAACGTCGCTTCTCGTCCAAGAAAGTGTCAGAAAGCTTCCGGCGAGACGACAGGACACTTCCACTGCTCCGATGCTGCGGGAAAAAGTGTCTTTGGTTCAAGGGAATACTTTGCATCTGTGGTTTAGTCCAATAGTCCTTAAGTTTGTAAAAACAAGAAACATGTTTACAGTAATGCACTTACAATGGTAATTGTGCAGCACTGCGAAAATGCTTTTAAATGCTGTTGAAACTCAGAAATGTATGAGTTTATTCCGTTTTACACAAACTGAGGGACAAGTTTAAGTTATTTTCTGTGGTAATCGACTGAAAGCTTGTAGACAAAGTTGTACTGTGATTTATATATTAATAATGTGGTAAATGTAATGGTAATTAATAATAACAATAGATTTTTAGAATATTGTTGTTGTTGTTTTTTGTAATTGACTGAAAGCTTGCTGACTTAAAGTTGGACTATAATTTATATATTAATATTATGGTGAATGTACCATATAATATTATTAATAATAATCTTTTTTTTTTTATATTGTTTTTTTTTTTTATCAGCTCAAAGCTTGTAGACCTGTAATTTAGTATATTAATAGTAATAGTAATATTGTAATTTATATTAATATTATAATATATATTATAATTGCATTAATTACAGTAGAATTATAATTGTAAAATATATTGAATTAATAAAA
>NW_015536472.1:820224-820857 GCF_001515605.1 Sinocyclocheilus anshuiensis | reverse complement strand
ATATATTATATTATGTAATATATTATTAACAATATATTTTATAAAATATATTATATATAATATAAAAATATATTAGATTATTTTAAAAATAATAGAGAGAGAGACTGATCCTTTAAACAAAATTCAAAGTTTTAAGACATGTAGTTGCAAATAAACAAGATATGCTTGAGCACAGCTGTATATTCAGCTGTAATTATGTCTGATTTCTGATTTTCTCATCTCTGAACATCATAAATGGTGGTTGATTGGTTTAGGTGTCAGTCAGATGGTGTGAGACTGAAATCATGCGTCAGCTTTTCACCACAGAGGCGTGACGTGAAACATCAGTCATCTAGAGCAGTGTTAGTATGTAGGTCAGTGTCCTGTGCTTCACACACACACACACACTCACACACACACACACACACACACACACACACAGATACAGCCACTAGTACATCAGTGTACAGTATATTTCAGATGCTTACACATACTGTATATGTGCTTGTGTACATATACTCTGAAATGTAGACACAATATTTATATATATATATATAAATAAAATAAGGTTATTTTTATGCAATAATATTTAAAGGGGTCATATGATGCGATTTCAAGTTTTCCTTTCTCTTTGGAGTGTTACAAGCTGATTGT
>NW_015536472.1:814170-820177 GCF_001515605.1 Sinocyclocheilus anshuiensis | reverse complement strand
TATTTGAAAAATAATGTGTTTTTTGAACATTAAAGCATGTCAACATATTCTGTTACACCAAATACACAAAATAATGATCTTTAAAAAAGCATCATATGACCCCTTTAAGACATTCAGTTGTTAATTGTTATAAATAAATGTTTATCTATTCTCACTCTTATATATACTGAAATGTAGACATTTTACATTTACACATTTGTACATATTTTCTATTTAAACTATATTTACACAGATTTTCTCATCTCCAAATGGCATGTATTTTTTAAATTAATCTATTAATTTAATTTAATAATAATTTATTAAGTTATTTAAATGGTTTATGCATATTATTCTTATTATTTAGACACATTTTATATCATATATTTCTTCGCCCTTAAGAAGATATCACAGGTTCATCAAGTTCGTCGAAATGATCCTCGATCACTTTTAGTCAGCTTTGACGAAACTCCTCTCAGCTAACACGTCTTTTCAAAGTGAAAGTAGCCTTGTCACCTGACCTGAATACAACGTGCTGATTCGCTAAAATTGATTTATCGGCTTCTGTTCAAAAACAACAAGGGCGCTTGTCGGCTTCTGCAGTAAAACGTGAACTCGCGATGCCTTGAAAGTGGACAAAACCGGCTTTTTTGACAAAACGTGTTTAGGGTTCAAATCATGCTATATTTGGAGAATAATGCACGGCAATCAGCTCTTTTTTTTTTAAGTGGCGTTTAGTGGTTTTTGCAAATCAACTCTTCGTATAAAAACGTTTATTAAACTTCGTATAATAAGATTTAAAAATATTTAATATTACTTAAATGTTTTATTGTTTTTATGTACTTTATTTGCAGTAGCATATGATGAGCACAAAAACAGAAAGAAATTAATCAATATACATTCATACAGTAAGAGCATAACGCTTTAAAATGAATGTGGAGCACCTCAGATCATTTCATCCCTTGACTTTGCAGACTTTGGTGTAGAGGTCAACCGATATGGGTTTTTCACTGGCCGATGCCGATATTTAGAAATCAGGGCAGCCGATGGCCGATATATGATGCCGATGTTTTTGGCCGATTTTCTTTTTTTTTCTTCTTCCCCTTCATCTCATAAAAGTGAGTTTGAGTAAATGATTATTGCAGGGTACAAGATAGTAATAATAGTAGTAGTAATAATACGTGGTTCAAAACTTAAGCACCTTCTCAAAACAGTTCTGAAGCATGCTTTTTGTTTATGTTTGCTGACAGACACCAGTGTTTCCCACAGACTTACGAAATGAAAATGACATCGAAGCTTTTCTGAAGACAGTCGGTTCTTTTCAAAGATACATTCATATAAAAACATCCACGCTGCATTTTAATTTTAAACCGTGAAGCGCTCATTTTATTCAGCGAAGTATAAGCCTTTTGGAAAATCTATTTGTGGCGGTCAGTTTTGATATTGTGACGAGCCGCCACAAATAACTCAATGTTTGGGAAACACTGGACACTGCTATAAGTCAAATGGCCATAGTGATAACAAAAATAAAAGATTTCACACATATTGCACTGCCTGCTGCTCATAACTGCTTAAGAATGCGCTGGCCACGAGCGAATATATGACATCGTGGAGGCTATTGTCGGACCCACAGACACATTTCATGAGGAAAGTTAACGTGCACGTTATAATCAGCCCAGAAGTTTCGTCTGAATTGAACGTGTTTCTACTTTCACATGCAAATGACTTGTTGCACTTATGAATATGATAACTTTCCGGCATCAACTCTAGTAGGGTAAAACGTAATCCCGCTTTCGAAACGGTCTGTTTTACCCTGCCATTAGCTGAGGCTGTGTGTGAACAAGCCGCGGCTGCTGCAGCCTGCAGCCCGCCAGTGCGCCTGCCTATAAATCGGCCTAATTTGCAGCACATTCGGCCGACGCCGATTAATTAAAAAATGCGAAAAATCGGCCGATTAATCGGCCGGCCGATCAATCGGTCGACCTCTACTTTGGTGTCTTGGAGCACGTTCTGAGACAGTGCTCAGATCTCGTGCTCTTTTTCTCAGGATTGTTGAATATGGAGAAGCGTTTGAGATGTTGAAGAGTGAATCTGTATGTGATGCTGTAGACTCCCGCGGCGTGTGTGAATGGGTGTTAAAGCAAACGTGTGCGCGTCTCCATCACTAAAAGAGCTCAGATAATGCCAACACGTGGCACCTGACAGCCTGGCACGATCTGGAAACAGGTGCTCTGCCCATCTGCTCCTCCACAGAAACAAAGGCCTCGTGACGGGATTTAAACACACTCTCGCCGGCTGAACAATAGACGCCGGTCAAATGAAGCGCAGAAACGCTGGACTCATGTGATGGTTTTATTACTCAGGACAATATTATGGCAGATTAATAGAGGAAATGAGTGTGTATTTATGTGCTGTGATTGGGCTTTCTCGCTGTTATGACGGGAAGATAACAGGTATTTGCTAACGTCTTTATCCAAAGGTGCTAATCAAATCACGGACAAAAAGTGAATGCGTCACTCCCAAACATTAGGATGGCAGTCCAGTTCTGTGTCCAGAATCACTCCCTGTAGCTGATTTAGTGCACATTTTGTAGTGTTATCCAAATCCTGATTGTTTCAATTAAAATAAAATAGAAAATATTTCTAAAATGTGTAACAGTTTTTTTATTGCAATTTATTGATTATAAATTTATATATTTATTCATTGATTAATTTAAAAAACATCAAATTAAATCATTTTAAAACATTACATTAAAACAATATTTAAACAATTAAAACAATATTTCAAAACAGAATATGAAATAAAATGTCATGTTTTTGTTTTTGTGAAAGGTTTTGATTATAATACATATTTGTATTCTCTATTTTAATTATTTAAAATTTAAACATGTATTTCTATACATGTTCAAATTTAAAATATTTTGAAAGTTATAATATAAGTTATAATACATATATATATTATATATATATATATAATATATATATGTATTATAACTTATATTATAACTTTCAACAAAAACAAATATAAGCATATTTTGTTTTATGCTTTTAAAACATGTTTTTTTAATAATACAAAATAAAAGATATAACTGAATATATCATAAAATGTTTTTTTAATAAAAACTTTACACAAAAACAAACAAATATGAAGTCACTCCTTCCTCATTCAGTGAACATCTTTCTCTGTGAAGTGCTCTGAGTGGCCCGGTGGATCCGGCTGCGTTTGGAGCCTCAGGACGCTGAGATTTACTGCATTCTGGCTCCGATTGTCCATCAGCGCTGTTACCCCGCTGCATTCTGGGAGCCTTTAGCCCCGGCTCTCTGTAGGAGGGTTGAGGTGTGAAAGAGGCAGCTTGAGAGGTCCCACAATCCCCCGGTGCAGAACGTTCTTTGTTGTTCTTGCTATGAAAATGAGAATCACTCCACAGGCTAAGCGTGTTCAATCTGAATATTGCATTACTTATTTAAGTGCCGCCTGGGCTGTGTGTCTTTTGTTTGATGTTCTACATGCAGTGTGCATGTGAGAGAGGCCCTTATTAAGTATGCATATGTCAGATATACATACATGCTCGCTGTTTTCAGTCTTTCAGCTTTATTTGAGAAGAACGAGATGTTTGGTCACAGTTTTTAAATCAGATGACTTTACTGTAGTTGAACCCCTTCATTAGTTCTGTTGCATCACAGAGAAACAATGAAAACCATTTGTTGTTTTGATTTTCATGTCATTAGAACTGAGTGGGAAAACATCAATAGCTTGCTAAACAGATATTGGCAATGGACCGATTTAATAAAATGCATTGGAAAGAAAAACATCTCTTCAAGACACCAGTGAGATTAAATAGGGAACAAGTGGAGATTTGACAGCTATTGATTAATTTGTGTTTGTTTTAGGAACTTTAGGAGAAAGATCGGATCCTCTTAAAACATCTAATCTTGACCGAATGTAATTTTTTTAAGTTTTAATTAAAATAAAAAATAATTGTTAAAATATTTAATAAAATGTGAATTTTAGAGGAAAAGATCTGATGCTATAAAAAAAAATTTAATATTCCCCGAATTCCGTTTTTAATTTTTCAGTGTTTCGAGTGAATTCAACTTTTCAGATTTTCAAATGAATTTTTTTCGAGCGTTTAAATTTAAATAAAATAATAGCTATTAAAATAGTTCTAAAATGTGAATTTTAGGAGAAAAATTTGATCCTCTAAAAAAATCTAATTTTGTCTGAATTAAATTTTTTAAATGTTTCAATTAAAATACAATAAAAATTGCTTTAAAATATTTCTAAAATGTGTAACACAAATGTTTTTTTAAATTAATTAATTATTGTATTTTTATTAATTTATTACTAAAAATAATATTTTAAGAGCACAAAACAAAGTATGCTTCATATTTGTTTGTTTTTGTGTAAAGTTTTTATTTAAAAAAACTTTTTATGATATATTCAGTTATATCTTTTATTTTTTTATTATTAAAAAAGGAATGTTTTAAAAGCATAAAACAAAATATGCTTATATTTGTTTTTGGTTGAAATTGAGCGAGACTTTTCAACAGAACGAATATCCCACCGCTTTATTGTCCCGTCTGGGAATCATCAGAATTCATCAAGAGCTTAAAACGAAATGCATCTGACGAATAAAACAAGAAAAATTATCCTTAACTCCTGCGCAGAAGTTTCCTTGTAGGAGGGATGGAAAAGAGAGCAAATGAAAGGGCGGCTGTGGATTGTGTTTGAGAGTTTTTCCCATCACACCTCAGACGAGTCCAGCGCCAAACCTCAGGAATATTAGTTATTAGCAAACTCTCATAAACGAGACACTCTGTGTGTGAAATGTATTCAGACTGGTGCCTGACAGGGACAAACAAATCCACTTAAAGATCTGCAAATCATCTCAAAGTTCATGTTTCTCCAGCTAATATCAGCCACTAGAGCTGCACGATTAATATGGCTTAGTGCAGTTATCAAATCGCAAAGGCTGTGTTTTAAAGGTGTCATATGATGCGATTTCAACGGGGCATAGAGGACCTACAATAATGTACAGTATTTGAAAAATAATGTGTTTTTTGAACATTAAAGCATGTCAACTTATTCTGTTACACCAAATACACAAAATAATGATCTTTAAAATAGCATCATATGAATCCTTTAATTAAATAAATATATGCATTGCATGTTTCAGGGTGCTTTTGGGACGCAACACGCAACAACCATCTTTCCAAACTTGTAATGAGAAGCTTTAAATGCTTTGTGAGGTTTAACTTTTAAAAATGGAAAAAAATAAGACAACCATACATATTTGTATTGTAATTTTACAGTTGTAATTTAAATTAAAACAATTATTAGTAGTATTATATTATTTTTCTTAAATACTCAATTTGTTTAATTTTTAAATTTTATTTTACAGTGAAATATTAGTATATAATAATATTTGGTTATATTCAGTTTTTGTTTTTATTTAGAAATGTTTCTATGTTTATTTAGCAATAACAATAATTGTTATTATTATTGTCTAATTGCAATTTTTTCTGACACAATTTATAAATGCAATTGAAATCTAATTGCATTTGTGATTACAATTAAAAGTTTTAGAAGAAAAATCTGTCTGAATTAAATTTTTCAAGTGTTTTAATTGAAATAACATAAAAATAAGTATTAAAATATTTCTAAAATGTGTCAAATTAATTTTCATTGCAATTTATAAATTGTGTGAATGTGTGTGTGTATAATTTATACATTTATAATTATAAATCCTAAAATAAATAATTAAAACATTTTAATTATTTGCAATTAAAATCGAATTACATTTTTTCTGATAAAAAATTATTATTACAATTTAAAATGTGATTACAAAAAAAAAAATGTTTGTAAGGCTGCACAATTTGGCCAAACTTTTGTGATTATATATCAATCTGGCTCTAAAATATGAATAAATATTATAAAATAGTAATCATAATAATGTTTGATCACATTTAACATCGTAATCACAATTTGTATTAGAAAAAATTAAAAAATTAAAAAATCTTGAATAGTGCAT
>NW_015536472.1:804350-814160 GCF_001515605.1 Sinocyclocheilus anshuiensis | reverse complement strand
ATAAGAATTAATACACATATATATATATATATATATATATATATATATATATAATATTTTTATTTTTTTCTAATATATTTTTTTTAATTGCAGTTAAAATCTTATTGCAATTCCAGTAAAATTGTGATTGCAATTTAAAAGTTTAGGAGAAAAATCTGATCCTCTAAAACAATCCAATCTTCTCCAAATTAAATTTTTTAAGTGTTTCAATTAAATAAATAAAACATAAGTACTAAAATATTTCTAAAACGTGTAACATAAATTTTTATTGCAATGTTTTAATTATTGTATTTTTATACATTAACAGCTAATTGAAACAACTACAGTGAAGTTACCCTTTTATTTCTTCATTTGCTAATTATTTCTGACTTCTAACTTTATTATTAATTTTTTATTTATTATTAACTAAATCGTAATTTTAAATGTCTACAGTGGATTTACCCTTTTAATCATTTTTATTTCTACATTTCCAGTTTTTATTTCTTTATTTGGAAATTATTTCTAACTTTATTATTAATGTTATTATTTATTTTTATTATCAAACTTTAACTTGTCACTCTCCTCATAATTTAAAATGACTAAAATTATTTTTTTTCTTCATTTCCAATTTTTATTTATTTATTTGCAAATTGTTTCTGAAGTCAAAGCAGTATGCACTGCCATTCAAAAAAAAAAAGAAATTAATACTTTTATTCATCAAGGCCACGTTAAATTGATCAAAAGTGACAGTAAAGACATTTATAATGTTACAAAAAAAATATATTTTAAATAAATGCTGTTCTTTTGAACCTTCTATTCATCAAAAAGTCCTGAAAAACAAAATGTATCACAGTTTCCACAAAAATATTCAGTTTTCAAAATTAAAAATAATTAGAAATGTTTCTTGAGCAGAAAATCAGCATATTAGAATGGTTTCTGAAGATCATGTGACACTGAAGACTGGAGAAATGATGTAAAAAATCTTGAATAGTGCATATATATATATATATATATATTCAAAGGATTCAAGGATTCAAAGCGTTTATTGTCATGCGCACAGTGAGGAAAAACAAGTTTCCTTGTACAATGACATTCTTTCTTCGCTGTCCACATTGAATGCCAAGACAAGTGAAAACTACGTAAAAAAGATAAAAAACAGACATACACATACATACAAACAAACATAATAAAGTATAGCTATGTTGCAGGAGTAGAAATATAGATTATGTGTATAGAAATATAGACTATGTACATCTGTTTGTGCGAGTGTGCAGTATTGATACAATACAACGATAGTATTGTAACATGTAGTAACAGTAACGTGTTCACATGTAGCAGTAATATGTAGCATATCTCTGTGTGCGAGTGTACAATATTGACTTATGTACAAAACAATAGCAGCAAAACTGTAGCAAATTGAGTGCAACTACATAATAGCAGCTGTAACATTAACAATGTGCAAATCGAGATGAAGCTACTTGATAAGAAACAGCAGCAGTAACATTTACAAATGTGCAAATTGAGATATATGCATATATATACAACCTCTTCGCAGTACAGAAGAAGAGTTTATGACGGTTTTAAGTTTCATTTGAAGGAAAGCGAGAGAAATCTTAAACTCTCTTTTGACTGTGATTTTCTGGTAAATGTGCTGTTGGTGATCTGTCTGAAAGCGTGAGGTGTGTTTCTCTCCAGTCCTGCAGGTTTGGCGGGCAGCCCGGTGATCTCGGACATCTCTCTGATCCGTCTGTCTCCGGGACGTTAAATTGATCAAAAGTGACAGTAAAGACATTTATAATGTTACAAAAAAAATATATTTTAAATAAATGCTGTTCTTTTGAACCTTCTATTCATCAAAAAGTCCTGAAAAACAAAATGTATCACAGTTTCCACAAAAATATTCAGTTTTCAAAATTAAAAATAATTAGAAATGTTTCTTGAGCAGAAAATCAGCATATTAGAAGTTTTAAGTTTCATTTGAAGGAAAGCGAGAGAAATCTTAAACTCTCTTTTGACTGTGATTTTCTGGTAAATGTGCTGTTGGTGATCTGTCTGAAAGCGTGACGTGTGTTTCTCTCCAGTCCTGCAGGTTTGGCGGGCAGCCCGGTGATCTCGGACATCTCTCTGATCCGTCTGTCTCCGGGAGAGTCCAGCTTTCTCCCGCCGCACTCTTACGTCTCTCCACACATGGAGCATTACCTTCGCTCGGCGCACAGCAGCCCCACGCTCTCCATGATCTCAGCGGCACGAGGACTGAGTCCAGCCGACGGTCAGTCAGTCTCCAGCACATGCATGTCGCTTTTCATCCGTTTATTGTTTTTCTTTAAAACTCTATTTTTTTATTTCTGTATATTTTTTCACAGAGAAATATTACTATATTTACTATATTTCATATTACTATTATTATCATATTTAGTCATATTTGTTATTTTGTTTTTATTTAGAAATATTTTTATTTATACATTTTAACAGATATTCACATAGAAAACAGCTGTTTTAAATTATAATAATATTTCACAATTTTATAGCATTTTTGTCAAATAAATGCAGCCTTTGAGAGCATAAAAGACATGAAATCTTTCGAAAACAAACTGGTGGTCTTTCCTGTGGTTGGTCTGAAACAGATCAGCGTGATTTGAGCCTCAGCAGAGGGTTTGCAAATTCAGCATTTCAAAACTTCACTTTTAATGATTATAATTTTGAATGCTGCTGTTTTGTTTGAGTGTGTGTGTGTGTGTGTATGTGTGTGTGTGTGTGTATTCGGGTTTGGCCGCATGCAAATGCATCGCCGTGAATTGTCAAACATGTGAAACGTTCCCGTCCTGCGATTTGCCCTTCGAGGGCCGTTCTGGAAACGAATACGAGGCAGAATTCCTCAATTCTGTCCCGAAGCCGACGACAGGCCTCTCCTCAGAGCTGAATTACAATTACAGGCCTCTGGCGAGCCGACGGAGTCACATATAAATCACGCTTCACAGTCTGTCAGCCGTAATGTGTTTGCACCTTTAAACTTAAATAAGCAGCGCGCAGGAGATCCCGACAGCGATAAAGACGTAAAAGAGCCACGAGAAAGAGAAATGGGGCTATTTGAGCCCAAGCGAGTGCGGGTGGATAGACACAGCCTTGAACGTTTTCCAGACACATCTGACCCGCTTTCAGCCCGATTCAGACCCGCCGATAGCCTTGGCTCCTACTTTAAAAGCGTATTTGTTTTTCAAGTCAGAATAGATAGAAATGAAAGGCTTTGGAAGAGAATCCGGGACGCTTTTTGATTGTGTCCGTTGGCAGGCACAGTTATTTCTACAGTGAAGGAGAGACGGATGAATTTCTTTTTAATAAGAGACGGTTTTGTTGTTTGTTTGATTCAAGTGCCCAATGCATTCTGGGTGATGCTCAAAAGGCGTTATATGGCACACTTGCAGTGCATTGACTAGCATTCATTGCGTTTGCATGCTTACACGGACCGTAATCTGTTCTTGAGCCAAACAGCTTCAGCATTAAACTTGTTAAACTCCGTCTCTGATTGCTGCGGACACTTTTATAAGATGTTTAGTAGATGCAGATGTCAACATGTTCTTACTGTAGGTCCCTTGATCTTACTGTAGGTCTGTAAAACTTCACTTATAACGCTAGTTAATGTTTCTTGTTCCAAAAACAGTCATAATTTACTTTTTAATGATCATTTTCCACCATATATTTACCAGGCTATTTTTCTACTGCACCTTTAAGCCTATATGATTTGATAATATGCAAATGATGTCTGTTCTGATTTGCTGACCCTGCATCAGTGTTGTTAACTGAAACTATTAAAAATTGTTTTTGTTAATTGAAATAAACCTGAAATAATATATAAACTTTAACTTTTTTTTTTTTCAGTTTGTACAACATTTCTAGTTTTTTTTAGTACTAAAAAATTTTAACTAAAACTTAAATAAAAAGAAATGAAAGATAAATAGAGATATTTAAAAAAAAATACAAATGACAAAAGCACGTAGCGAAATTACTAAGAGGTGTTGGAGATATTTTTTATTTTTATTAATTTGTTTTTTATTATTATTTTATTTTATAAATATTTTAAATTCATTTTTATTTATATATTTTCTGCTTTCATGTTAATTTTAAAGTTTTAGTAAGTTTAAGCAAGTTGGTTTTCTTTTTGCTTTTCTTTTGTTTTTTTAAACATGTTTATATAGTTCTATTATTTTAATTTTAATTTTAGTTTTAGTTATTTTAGTACATTAAGTTAAACGAAATTAAAATGAGAAATTTTGCCTTGGCAACTAGTTGAAATAAATAAATAATAATATATATATAAATAATAATAATATATATATATGGTTAGAATTTAGGTTAATCAGTTTTAGTTAACTACAATAACCCTGAGTACAAAAAATTGTACTAAAATTACTAAAACTAAAACTTAAAAAGTATTAAAGCTAATATTAATTATTTAACAAAGTAAATAAAAATGACAAAAGCACATAATAAAATTAAAACTTAAACTAAATTTAAAATAAAAACTGAAAATATAAAAATAAAAGCTAATACAAAATATAGATAAAAGAATACTATAATAGTATATAATACTATAATGGTATATAAATGATACTAAAATAACACTGCTCTGCATACATGGCATAATTCCCACAGTTTTTCATCAGTTTCTGAATGCAAATGTGGGCGGGTCATATGTTAATGAGCTCATAGTTAATGATTATCCTAAAGATTTAGTCCTGTTGTCATGAATATGCCTCTTTAACTCTCTCTTCTCTCTCTCTCAGTGGCTCACGAGCACCTGAAGGAGCGAGGTTTTTTCGGTTTGCCTCCTCCGCCTCCCGGCGCGACCCCGGCGGACTATTACCACCTGATGACGGGCCACAGGAACCCGTACGGAGAGCTGCTGATGCACGGAGCCGGAGCCGCTCACCTGCCCGAATACTTCACACCGGTGGACGGTGAGTCCCAGAGACAGACAGCCATGTGTTTGTCTGTATAACTGGGTTCAAATGCATGATATGTGTTGTGCTAAGAGAAGCCACATTTGTTTCCAGGATAGTAGTTCTGTTTTTAAACACACATTTGTCTTAGATTCTTACGCCAGCAGACAGTACAATAAAGAAACTCTCATGTACAGGATCCACTCGCAGCTGACGCTCTTTAAACGCTGCCGGGACGCTTCACACATGTTATTTCTCCTCTCGAAGGAAGCATTCTGTCATTCAGTGGTTCCTGAATTACCTTAAAAGAGGAAGTTTGTTGTTAGGACCAGTGTCGTTTTAATATCATTGAGATACTGTTATAGTTCTTATTAATATTTTGAATTAGTTTTTATTTTTGTATTTTCTGTTTTCATCATAATTTCAGTTTTGTTGAGATTTTGTATTTTTTTTTATCTATATAGTTTTTATTCATTTTTATATCAATTTTAGTTTTAGTTATTTTATTTTTTAAGCTTAAATAAAAGTAAAAAATAGTACTAGTACTGTTATCGTTTTTATTAATATTTAGAATTAGATTTTATTTTTATATTTTATTTTTTCATTTTAATTTAAGTTAAAGTTTTAATGATTTTGTTGTGTTTTTGTCATTTTTTTAGTTTTTTAAATATATCTATGTAGTTTTTATTCATTCTATTTCAGTATCAGTTATTTTAGTTTTTTATTTCTTAAGCTTGAATAGAATTACATCTAGTAATAGTACAGTTATAGTTTTTATTAATATTCTGAATTAGTTTTTATTTTTATATTTTGTTTTCATTTTAAATGTAAAGTTTTAGTAATTTTGTTGTGTGTTTTCGACATTTTTATGACTTTATTTTTCTATGAACAAAATATATCTATAGTTTTTATTTCAGTTTTAGTTTTTGTTATTTTAGGACATCAAGTTAAACTAAAGGAGAATAAGAAATGTTGCCTTGACAACTAGCTGAAATATCATTTTTATATTTTATTTAATTTCAAGTGACAACATTTTTTTATGGTTTTAGTTAACTGTAATAACCCTGGTTAGGACAGATATATTCCTGTGGAAAAAAAATAATAGAGCGGCTTTATTATTCTCATTATTCACAACTGCTCGTTTAGTAAAACAAGCTGTAAAATTCAAGCTGGAGCTGGTAATAAAAGTTCATCAAAATAAACTGAGTATTTTTCCTTAACCAACCAAGTGATGAGTGACAAGGCATTTAGTTGATTACTTGATTTCTATTTATGCACATTTCACTGGATAGCTCCGCCCCTGCGACATCTCATTGGTCCAAAATCTGGCTCCTCATTAAACATTAATCATCAAATATGTTCTGATTGGCTGTAATTATGCCGTGTCATGCAGCAGTTTCATGTTCATTGTGAACGGACAGATTACTCATCACTTCACGCCTGGTAAGTCAGAGGTATTCAAAAGAACATTTGTCAAGCTATCATAATCATTGATTTATTGCTTTTGGAATTTCTGTGCATCTCAGTCAGAGTTACTGAAGCATCACGTTATTAACAGCTGGATTATGTTGTGTTTATTTAACGGTCTCTTCTGTATTTATCACAGTTTTTTGCTGTTCTGCGAATCAGTCAGAGTGAAAATACCATGACGAGCCGCTGTGAGTAATATTCCACAGAGAGACAGAGGTGTTATTTCAAACAAACACATGGTGATATAGAGTAGGTCTCTGGCTCTCTATAGAACAAACATTTGTCTCCTTCAAACGATCAGAGCTGAAAAACAAACACTTTCGTTCTGCTCTCACTCTTCAGCGTGACGTCCAGGCATGTGTGCGTGCAGATCTCGGGCTTTGCTGAAGCAACATGAATGAATAGCTCATTTAGCTGAGATAACTCCGTCTGGCTTTGATCTGCGTCCCGTCCGGAGCCGCTGATGCTTCCCGACAGCTTTTACACAGATGTGTTTGGATGCTGATGGTGGAGTGTGTCGGGAAACAGTATGAGTCAGTTACAAAGACAGATAGAAACAGAATGAGAGCTATGATAAGTTAAGCAAAGCCAGTTAGAAGTTACTTTTTGCCAGTTCTACAAAGCCAGTACTACAAAGCCAGTTCTAAAGCTACTTGTAAAGGTAACTTTGGAGTTTAAAAACACCTCATTTTCCATGGTTATATGCCGTTTAGTCACGATTAGCCCAAAGGTACACTAACTGTATAAACAATGGAGCAGCAATAGTTGGTGTAACCATCAAAAATATTGCAATTAGCAGCAATCATCAGATCCAAACAGATTAGGAAAGTGAAGAACAATATCACAGTTGGCAAAATTCAGCATGAAGTCTTGTGGATGTTACGGATACAGCTGTTTTTGCGCTAAATTTTGGGTTAAACTTGATTACAGCTACAGTATTGAGGATTTTTTTTTTTCAGTTATAGCACCACCCATTGGTCGAAATTGTTCAAATTTGGTGTGCATTCTCAGATTGTCCTGGTGGGCATGTGTGCCAAATTTTGTGAAATTTGGACATTATCACTTCCTAAAACTTGCATTTGTTCATATGAATTTAGCTACATGCAAACACTTGTATGCGTGGTATCGAACCGCAATTATATGGCTTACAACAAACTCAAATGTGTGTAATTTGTATCTGAAAGCAGTTCTATCCTCTGAGAAAGAGAATAAGAGATTTAAGTTAAGCATGGCCAGTTAGAAGGTTGTAAAAGCTACTTCTAAATTTAAAGACACCCAATTTTCCTTGGTTGTATGCCATTTAGTCGTGATTAACTCAAAATACCCAAAGGTGCATTAATTGTATAAATACTAAAACAACCAAAGTTACTGTAAGCATCAAAAACATTGCAGTTAGCAGCAACCATTTGGTCCAAACAGATTTTAAAATGAAGGACATTACCACAATTGGCAAAATGTATTATAAAGTCCTGTGAAAGTTGTGGATACAGTTGTTGTTGTGCTAATATTTTGGGCTAAACTTGATCAGTTACGCTTTTGAGATTTATTTTAAGTTATACCACCGCCTATTGGTGGAAATTGCTCATATTTGTTATGCGATCTCGTATTGTCCTGGTGTGCATGTGTGCCAAATTTTGTGACGTTCGGACATTGTCACCTCCAAAAACGTGCATTTTTTTGTATGAATTTAGCTAAATGCGAATGCTTGGTGCATGCTATCAGAACGCAATTCTGTGGCTTACTACATACTCCGATATGTGTAGTATGTATCTGAAAGCAGATCTGTTCTCTATGGGGTGGCAAGATCACGTTAATAAATTAATTTCCGCTGAGGTCAGGTGATTTTGGGGTAAACTTGATCACGGTTACAGTTTTCAGATTTTTTTTAAGTTATAGCGCCACCTATTGGTGGAAATTTCTCAAATTTGGTGTGCTGTCTCATATTGTCCTAGTGTGCATGTGTGCCAAATTTTGTGAAGTTTGGACAATGTCACCTCCAAAAACTCGCATTTGTTCATATGAATTTAGCTAAATGCGAACGTCTGGTGCATGGCATCGAAACGTAATTCTTTGGGTTACTACATCCTCAAATGTGTGTAGTATGTATCTGAAAGCAGATCTGTCCTCTATGGGGTGGCGAGATCATGTTAATAAATTCATTTCCGCTGAGGTGAAGGTGTAACAGAGACAAATGTCGCTGCCATCGCTGAGCGCTCTCGATACGTTCAGCCATTAAGACCATGCAAATTCCACCGCAGGACGGGTCCAAATCCACATTCAGTCGCAGATCAGTAGCTCCAAAAGACTCCAATAAGACGTTGTGAGTTTTTTGTTTGCTTTTCTTGGTCTTTTGTATTTTTAGCATCCGTTCTCTCTGGATTTGGGTCCTGAGGCGGCTCTTAGTGCTAAAAGATGTGTTAGGAGCTCCGACCATTGCCTGAACATGACAGCAAACCATTAGCTCATGCTAAGAGTAATGACCCTCACGGCAACAAAGCTGAGGGATTATTTATTAGCGCTGCGGTCTGTGGGGAACCAGTTCACGCACACACAAAGAAATGATTTGTGTAATCCTGCTTGTGTTGGCACGGCACGTGATGAAATCATTATGGATGTCCGGTTGCCAGAGTCTCTGTATATGACCTCTAATCACACACACACACACACACACGCACACACACCCCGAGTGTAATGCTTTGCACCTGTTGAGTTCACTGCAGTTGTCTAAGTAATTCTCCACTGAAATAGCAAACAGATGAGTCTGAAACATCCTGTACACAAGTTAGCAAGCTGGCTACCTGAATAATCAGACGTCTGGTTTAACGGCGCAGACATTTGATGACAACTGTATCTCTCAGAAAGTGTTTTGAATCCCAGTTGATGTTACCAAGACAATCGTGAGCCGCAGACACGCAAACACCCACTTATTATTCACACATTCTTTTTTTAGCCAGAATCGGTTCTGTAAATTACCCTCATTAAACAAAGTCAAGTCTGCAATAGTTTGATTGTTATCTGGTTAATTACGGTAATTTATTGGGAAGGATTAATTATCCCAAATCAAATCAAAATGAGCTCTCGCTGAGTTCGAGATGGAGACGATTAAGACAGTTCACCTAACCGGTTTATTTTTTCACTAATCCCATTCAGCCTTGAACACAACGAGTCACTTTAAACTCAGTTTCAAAATAATTTATCGTGACTTATTTTTATGCTCAATATCCAAATAAAAGCATAATAACTATAGAGACTTTTTTTTTTAATAAAACATTTTAGTACAATATATTTTTGTTTATAAGCAATATAGTAATAATAATATTTTATTTTAAAGTTTTAGTATTTTTAAATATTGTTACAAATATTTTATTTATAATATTTAAATAAAATATTTTTATAAAGTCATATTTTTATTTTTTTTATTTTT
>NW_015536472.1:797159-803354 GCF_001515605.1 Sinocyclocheilus anshuiensis | reverse complement strand
AAACACGCTCGGTCTGCTCTCACTCTTCAGCATGACGTCCAGGCATGTGTGCGTGCAGATCTCGGGCTTTGCTGAAGCAACATGAATGAATAGCTGAGATAACTGAGATAACTCCGTCTGGCTTTGATCTGCGTCCCGTCCGGAGCCGCTGATGCTTCCCGACACAGATGTGTTGGAGCCGCTGATGCTTCCCGACAGCTTTTACACAGATGTGTTTGGATGCTGATGGTGGAGTGTGTCGGGAAACAGTATGAGTCAGTTACAAAGACAGATAGAAACAGAATGAGAGCTATGATAAGTTAAGCAAAGCCAGTTAGAAGTTACTTTTTGCCAGTTCTACAAAGCCAGTACTACAAAGCCAGTTCTAAAGCTACTTGTAAAGGTAACTTTGGAGTTTAAAAACACCTCATTTTCCATGGTTATATGCCGTTTAGTCCCGATTAACCCAAAGTACCCAAAGGTACACTAACTGTATAAACAATGGAGCAGCGAGAGTTGGTGTAACCATCAAAAATATTGCAATTAGCAGCAATCATCAGATCCAAACAGATTAGGAAAGTGAAGAACAATATCACAGTTGGCAAAATTCAGCATGAAGTCTTGTGGATGTTACGGATACAGCTGTTTTTGCGCTAAATTTTGGGTTAAACTTGATTACAGCTACAGTATTGAGGATTTTTTTTTTTCAGTTATAGCACCACCCATTGGTCGAAATTGTTCAAATTTGGTGTGCATTCTCAGATTGTCCTGGTGGGCATGTGTGCCAAATTTTGTGAAATTTGGACATTATCACTTCCTAAAACTTGCATTTGTTCATATGAATTTAGCTACATGCAAACACTTGTATGCGTGGTATCGAACCGCAATTATATGGCTTACAACAAACTCAAATGTGTGTAATATGTATCTGAAAGCAGTTCTATCCTCTGAGAAAGAGAATAAGAGATTTAAGTTAAGCATGGCCAGTTAGAAGGTTGTAAAAGCTACTTCTAAATTTAAAGACACCCAATTTTCCTTGGTTGTATGCCATTTAGTCGTGATTAACTCAAAATACCCAAAGGTGCATTAATTGTATAAATACTAAAACAACCAAAGTTACTGTAAGCATCAAAAACATTGCAGTTAGCAGCAACCATTTGGTCCAAACAGATTTTAAAATGAAGGACATTACCACAATTGGCAAAATGTATTATAAAGTCCTGTGAAAGTTGTGGATACAGTTGTTGTTGTGCTAATTGTACTTGATCAGTTACGCTTTTGAGATCTAAATTTAAAGACACCCAATTTTCCTTGGTTGTATGCCATTTAGTCGTGATTAACTCAAAATACCCAAAGGTGCATTAATTGTATAAATACTAAAACAACCAAAGTTACTGTAAGCATCAAAAACATTGCAGTTAGCAGCAACCATTTGGTCCAAACAGATTTTAAAATGAAGGACATTACCACAATTGGCAAAATGTATTATAAAGTCCTGTGAAAGTTGTGGATACAGTTGTTGTTGTGCTAATATTTTGGGCTAAACTTGATCAGTTACGCTTTTGAGATTTATTTTAAGTTATACCACCGCCTATTGGTGGAAATTGCTCATATTTGTTATGCGATCTCGTATTGTCCTGGTGTGCATGTGTGCCAAATTTTGTGAAGTTCGGACATTGTCACCTCCAAAAACGTGCATTTTTTTGTATGAATTTAGCTAAATGCGAATGCTTGGTGCATGCTATCAGAACGCAATTCTGTGGCTTACTACATACTCCGATATGTGTAGTATGTATCTGAAAGCAGATCTGTTCTCTATGGGGTGGCAAGATCACGTTAATAAATTAATTTCCGCTGAGGTCAGGTGATTTTGGGGTAAACTTGATCACGGTTACAGTTTTCAGATTTTTTTTAAGTTATAGCGCCACCTATTGGTGGAAATTTCTCAAATTTGGTGTGCGGTCTCATATTGTCCTAGTGTGCATGTGTGCCAAATTTTGTGAAGTTTGGACAATGTCACCTCCAAAAACTCGCATTTGTTCATATGAATTTAGCTAAATGCGAACGTCTGGTGCATGGCATCGAAACGTAATTCTTTGGGTTACTACATCCTCAAATGTGTGTAGTATGTATCTGAAAGCAGATCTGTCCTCTATGGGGTGGCGAGATCATGTTAATAAATTCATTTCCGCTGAGGTGAAGGTGTAACAGAGACAAATGTCGCTGCCATCGCTGAGCGCTCTCGATACGTTCAGCCATTAAGACCATGCAAATTCCACCGCAGGATGGGTCCAAATCCACATTCAGTCACAGATCAGTAGCTCCAAAAGACTCCAATAAGACGTTGTGAGTTTTTTGTTTGCTTTTCTTGGTCTTTTGTATTTTTAGCATCCGTTCTCTCTGGATTTGGGTCCTGAGGCGGCTCTTAGTGCTAAAAGATGTGTTAGGAGCTCCGACCATTGCCTGAACATGACAGCAAACCATTAGCTCATGCTAAGAGTAATGACCCTCACGGCAACAAAGCTGAGGGATTATTTATTAGCGCTGCGGTCTGTGGGGAACCAGTTCACGCACACACAAAGAAATGATTTGTGTAATCCTGCTTGTGTTGGCACGGCACGTGATGAAATCATTATGGATGTCCGGTTGCCAGAGTCTCTGTATATGACCTCTAATCACACACACACACACACGCACACACACCCCGAGTGTAATGCTTTGCACCTGTTGAGTTCACTGCAGTTGTCTAAGTAATTCTCCACTGAAATAGCAAACAGATGAGTCTGAAACATCCTGTACACAAGTTAGCAAGCTGGCTACCTGAATAATCAGACGTCTGGTTTAACGGCGCAGACATTTGATGACAACTGTATCTCTCAGAAAGTGTTTTGAATCCCAGTTGATGTTACCAAGACAATCGTGAGCCGCAGACACGCAAACACCCACTTATTATTCACACACATTCTTTTTTTAGCCAGAATCGGTTCTGTAAATTACCCTCATTAAACAAAGTCAAGTCTGCAATAGTTTGATTGTTATCTGGTTAATTACGGTAATTTATTGGGAAGGATTAATTATCCCAAATCAAATCAAAATGAGCTCTCGCTGAGTTCGAGATGGAGACGATTAAGACAGTTCACCTAACCGGTTTATTTTTTCACTAATCCCATTCAGCCTTGAACACAACGAGTCACTTTAAACTCAGTTTCAAAATAATTTATCGTGACTTATTTTTATGCTCAATATCCAAATAAAAGCATAATAACTATAGAGACTTTTTTTTTTAATAAAACATTTTAGTACAATATATTTTTGTTTATAAGCAATATAGTAATAATAATATTTTATTTTAAAGTTTTAGTATTTTTAAATATTGTTACAAATATTTTATTTATAATATTTTATTTTTTTTATTTTTTTAAATATTGTACAAATATTTTAAATATACTTTAAATATACGTATTTTAAAATAATATTATTCAAATATTTGCAATGAATATATATTTATATTTACATATAATATTTAATTGTATTGGCACCTTCTTTATCCATTAATTAATCATACAATATTTATTGTACAGATGGACACAAAAAATGCAAAGATACATGAGGAAAAAGATATTATCCCAAGATTGATGCTTTTTTTTCACAAAGTTTGTTATGACATCTTCACTATCTGTGTACAGTATATTCTGTTTTCCATGGCCAGAAATCAGTCTTGAGCACTTATTGATGGGGTCCGGCTCTTTCCTGCGGAGCCGTGAGTCGCAGAGGGCGTGTGAGAACATCGATCATGCAGTCGTGCTCCACACACACACACACACACACACGGTTCCTGAAATAGCTCAGCGTTGGGCGAAACTGGAAATGACACGCTGAGATTCTCCTGAGCGAGAGAAAGAGAATCAAACAGAAGTATTGATCACTTGATCAGATGGTAAACTGCTGTTCATGTTAGCTGTTTGGTGGATTGATTCCATTATCAATGAAACAGAATTACTGATTGAATTTAAAATCCTGATAGATTTGGAATAAAAATATTTGGAATAATTTGCATTAATGAATTGCACAATAAATATTTATCCAGAAAGTAAAATAAAATTTTATTTAATTATTTTACACACAATATTACCAAAGCATAAGTAACTGTAGGGCACTTTAATAGTTAAATTATTAAATATTATTTAATGATTATTTAACTTTTTTTTATTATTTGTAAGTAATATTCTATTTGTAAATTCATATTTTAAATATTTTTTGTAAACATTTTATTTTAAATATTTTAACTTTTTAATTTTTTTAAATATAATCATACAATATTTATTGTACAGATGGACACAAAAAATGCAAAGATACATGAGGAAAAAGATATTATCCCAAGATTGATGCTTTTTTTTCACAAAGTTTGTTATGACATCTTCACTATCTGTGTACAGTATATTCTGTTTTCCATGGCCAGAAATCAGTCTTGAGCACTTATTGATGGGGTCCGGCTCTTTCCTGCGGAGCCGTGAGTCGCAGAGGGCGTGTGAGAACATCGATCATGCAGTCGTGCTCCACACACACACACACACACACACGGTTCCTGAAATAGCTCAGCGTTGGGCGAAACTGGAAATGACACGCTGAGATTCTCCTGAGCGAGAGAAAGAGAATCAAACAGAAGTATTGATCACTTGATCAGATGGTAAACTGCTGTTCATGTTAGCTGTTTGGTGGATTGATTCCATTATCAATGAAACAGAATTACTGATTGAATTTAAAATCCTGATAGATTTGGAATAAAAATATTTGGAATAATTTGCATTAATGAATTGCACAATAAATATTTATCCAGAAAGTAAAATAAAATTTTATTTAATTATTTTACACACAATATTACCAAAGCATAAGTAACTGTAGGGCACTTTAATAGTTAAATTATTAAATATTATTTAATGATTATTTAACTTTTTTTTATTATTTGTAAGTAATATTCTATTTGTAAATTTTAAAATTGAAAATTTATTAAGGAAGTAAAATATTTTTTACACACAATATTACCAAATAAAATTTTGTTTTATTATTAAATACCTTTTTTATTTGTAAATATTATTTTATTCTTAAAGTAATATTTTAAATGTTTTAGTATTTTTAATATTGAAAATATATTTTAACTTTATTATTTTTGAATAATATTATAAAATATTATATTATAAAATATTATATTAATAATATACGATATTAACAAAGTACCAAACTGTATTACAATATTTGTAATAATTTTTATTTGTAATAAGTAATATGTTGCATGTTTTTATTATTTTAATATATTGTAAAAATCTAATATTCTATTCTAAATTCTATTTTAACTTTTAATTTTTTATAATAAATATAGTAATATTTAGATCGTTTTTTTATTGATCAATTGATACTGACTAGATTTCAAATCCCTGATGCATAACAAACAAAATGTTTGAAATAACTGGCAATGATGAATTGCACAATAAAAATCTATTAAGAAAGTACAATACATTTTGATTTCATGTCTCAACAGTGACGCGGTTTCCCAGCCCTCGTCTGACGCCGCGCTTGAGTCGGAAGCGAGCTCTGTCCATCTCTCCGCTCTCAGATGCCAGTATCGACCTGCAGACCATGATCCGTACCTCACCCAACTCTCTGGTGGCCTACATCAACAACTCTCGCTCCAGCTCGGCCGCCAGCAGCTCTTATGGACACCTGTCTGTCGGAGGCATCAGGTACAGACTGGCTTTGAATGTTAGTGTCGGTTAGTGCTGGGCGGTACACCGGTTCATACCGAATACCGGTGTTTATTTTTGTTATGATATGAATTTTTAAAATACCGCAATACCGGTGTATGTCACTTAAACAACGTTCGGAACGCGACACTGTTTGAAAGGGGTCCCTTTTCACTGTTGCACTGTGGTGAGGGAACAGCTGTATGTGTTACTAAGCGTGAAAGTTCCGAAACTGAAGCTGTAGAACTAATAGAACGTGATGACACAGAAGAACTCATCCACAATATCCACATTGACCGCCACAAATATCCACCGCCCCCTGCCATCAGCTCCCGCGTCTCACACACACGAGCGCGACTTTAGCACTAGATTTAGCAACTTTCAGACCCTTTTAGCAGCATTTTCCCATAGAACATTCATACTGACAAACCTAGCGACTTTTTTGGATAAACCTTAGCTATGGTTCAGTTGGAAGATT
>NW_015536472.1:786801-796657 GCF_001515605.1 Sinocyclocheilus anshuiensis | reverse complement strand
AGAATAGGGCATTCTAAGTCAATATACTGCAGTATTTCCTCTCTCAATCAGTAGAAAATATGGTTAACACCCGGTCATGCATGGAAAAAAAAATACCGTCATGTACCGTGAAACCGGTATAAATTTGAAAAGTTCCGTGATATAAATTTTTGGTCATACCGCCCAGCACTAGTGTCGATCATGTGTTTTTTTTTCACGTACAGCACATTTCCATCTCCTGCTCTTGTGTTGCAGTCCGTCGTTCCCGTTCCCACACTCCATTAATCCGGTGGCATATCAGCAGCTGTTGTCCCAGCAGAGAGGCCTCAGTGCGTTCGGACACACTCCGCCGCTCCTCCAGCCGTCACCCACATTCTCCAGCAGACACCCGCTGAGCCTCTCCTCCCTGCAGACGCCCTCCGCCAGAGACCCCGAGACCCAGGTACCGCAGCGCTTCACCACAACTAACCACTGCCACATTCACACTGATCAGGCTCCTTTTAGTTTGGTAGAATGCCTTTTATTATTTTATGTATAAAATGTGCTGTGCTAATGTGCTAAAATATGTATTATTGCAAAATTACCATTTGTATATTACCTTTTATACATTAATTATTCGTTTATGTATAAAAGGTGTTATGCAAATAATATTAGTAGTAGTAGTAGTAATAAATAAATATTTTATAATAAATTGTTTTATTATAATATTATTATATTTTATGTATGAAAGGTGCAATATATATAAATAATAATAATGACAATAATAAAAAATATTAGTTGTTAAATAATAACAAATTATTGTATATTATTATTATTATTATTATTTGTATAGCACCTACATTAATTATTTGTTTATGTATAAAAGGTGCTATACAAATAATAATAAATCAATATTTTATAATAAATATTATTTTATAACATTTATTTTTGTATATTTTAATAATATATTTATAGTTATAATAATCATAATAAAATATTCTACAATAAATAGTTATTATATGTTATTATAATATTATATTTATAGTGCTAATAATAATAATTAGTAGTAGTATAAGCACCTTTTGTACATAAAAAGTCATTTATTTATAAAAGGTACTATACAATTATTACTAATAATAATTATTATTTTACAATAAATTATTATAATATTATATTTAGTTTAATAATACTACTTAAATATATAAATTAATAATAATAAATAAATATTTTGCTATAAATTATCAGATTTTATTGTATTATTTATAATCATAATATTAAACGTATTATTATTATTTGCAATTAATTAATCATTAATTTTAATTAAAAAAAACTACATAAAAACCATAATAAAAAACCAGCCTGATTATTATGAGAGCAGACAGTTGAAGCGATACACACACTATGAGTGCACATGCTGCTGGCGTCTGACATGAAGCCGTCTGACAGCAGGCAAGAGCTCTGTTGATCAGAAGCAGGTTCAGGCGAGCAGAACCACACAGCGTTTTTAAACCGCACAGTGACTCTGTCAGCACTTTGGAGGGGCTTTAGCTAAACACTGCTGCGTTCGCATGTCACATGTGCTCACAGTCCTCTGCTGCAGACGGTGGCGTCTCCATACTGACTGCTTTTCTTTCTCTCCTTCCCTCCTTCTTTAGAACACAAATGTCGACTCTGCAGTCAGCAGCACGGTAAACCCCCTGAACAACAAGAGGTCAAAGGTCAAGACAGAGTTGGATGGGCCGCGACCTGTGTCGCCTTGCTCTCCGGTAAGAAAATACTGCGGCTCTGTCACAAAACCTAGTGAGCTGACTTGTCCACATCATAGAAGTCAACAAATGAAAGGGAACCTCAAGGTCCACACACAAATATTGAATAAATTAAATTTTAATATTAAAATAAAATACATTTTATTATATTAATATATACATTTATTTATATTAATTACTTAATATTATATTTAATACTATATTTTGATATTAATATAAATTAGAATGGATTATATTTATATATAATATTAACAAATAAGTTCATGTAATTAATGTAATTAAGTCACAGGTAATGTAATAATGTAATTAAATTATATCTATATTTATGATTGTGTGTGCAGTGTAATGTAGTATTTAAAAAATAGTTTTAATAGTATTAAAATAAATTATAATAAATTCCATTTTAATTAGATTTAACTATTTTATTATATATTAATTAATTTTATATTAATATTCACTGCAGATTTAATATTACATTACATTGTACTATTAATGTAAAGTGGAATGTATTGAATTAGTATATTAATATAATAATATTACAAAAATAAAAATATATTTTATACAGTTAATATTAAAATAAAATATAATTTATTAGATTAATATGTAATGTTAAAATAACTAAATATATTTTATATTAATACAAAAATACTAAAACATTAATGTTTGTGTGTGGTGTATTTAAAAATAATTTAATATATATTATATTAATACAAAAATATTAAAACATTAATGTGTGTGTGCGGTGTATTTTAAAATAATTTAATATACTTTATATTAATACAAAAATATTAAAACATTAATGTTTGTGTGTGTGGTGTATTTTAAAATAATTTAATATGTTATATTAATGTTAATTTCCATTTTAATTAGATTTATTATAACTATTATTTGTATTTCTTTTTATTGGCAATCAGCATCTCTTGACTGCATATTAGACTTTTTTCTAAGGTTGTAGCAGTGCATTCTGGGCTTGCTTTCTCTGTGAAATACACATGAATATGAATGTGGCTTGAAATCATCCATGATCCCTTAACATGCTGTCTTAGTAGACAGCTCACTAGATTATGGAACAGAAGAAGGAAAACTTAAATAAATAACAGGCGGCGAATGGCCCATGTGTCCTGTTATTCCGGAAAAAAAAAACTCTGGATTTTTCTCTCTGAAACACTCCGTACTGATCAATGACGGGCCAGGAGGCCCCCGGGAGCCGCCGGCGTCCCCTGACCCCCTTCTTCACACGCACAGCGCAAGAAAAACTCCAGCTGATAAGAGCTTTACACGCGCTGACTCGCTCGCTCACTGTGTTTCTCTCGCGGCCGTGTAAACTGTGCCAGAGCACTTCATTTTAATGAAATATTGGCCGGCCGTTATTGTCACCTGAGAGTTTTTTCCCCCCTCTCTTTCTCCCTCTCTCGCGCAGCTCATCTTTTGACAAATCTGCGGCTGCTCTTGGCGGTGAGGCTGGTTGGTGCTTGATGCATGGGGAATAAGGCGGCTGGCGTCGTCTTGGGGCCAACAGAATTGATGAAGATAGCTCACGGGGCAGAGATAAACATGCTGTAGTCAGCATGCCGCGCGTGTGTGTGTTGCATCGCTACCCACAGCAGTGCAGCGGTCCGATCACTCTTAACACCACACACGTGTCCCTACAAGCGCACAATTAATGTTTCGTCTTCCTACTACGATTCTGGCTGAGTAAATAATATATTAACGTTCAGGGAGTGCTGATATACAGCACAACGGCACGTTTCGCACGCCGTTTGTCTCCCCAGTGGCCGCTAACGTCATAGGACACTGATTGAAAATAGGTTGAAAATAGTTTCACTTTGAAAAGTGACGACAGCTGACATTGATATTTTGTTGGGTTTAAGTCATGGTATTATGTAAGCAAAATTAAACATCTTTTGACGTCAAGTCAACGTTGGGTTTCGATGTCAACACGATTTTCATTGGCAAACAAAATTCAACGTCTCTCCAACGTTTGGGTTTTGACGTTAACACAACCAAAATTCAACGTCTGTCCACTGTTGGAGCTTGGCGTCAAGCCAATGTTGCCTTTTGATGTCAAAACAATTTTCGTTTCCAACCAAAATTCAACATCTGTCCACTGTTGGAGGTAACGTCAGACCAATGCTGCATTTTAACTTGTGTTCAATGTTAACCTAAAATCAGTGTTGGAAGTTGACGTCAAGCCAAGGTTGTGTTTAGTTTTAATGTCAACCTGATTTTCTTTGCCAACCAAAATTCAACATCTGTCCTATGTTGGAACTTGATATTAAGTCAACTCTGGGTTTTGACTTCAAACCGATTTTCGTTTCCAACCAAAATTCAATGTCTGTCCAATGTTGGCGGAAACTTCAAACCAACAAACCAACACTTTCCATCCAAAATGTAATGTCTGTCCACTGTTGGAGGTATCATCAAACCAATACTACATTTTGACGTCAACCCGATTTTCATTTCCAACCAAAATTCAACATCTGTTCAATGTTGGAAGTTGGGTAAGGGTTAGGCCAACACTGGGTTTTGATGTCAACCTAATTTTCACTTCCAACCAAAATTTAACATCTGTCCAATGTTGGAGGGCAACGTCAACATTGGATTTTGACATCAAACCGATTTTCATTTCCAACCAAAATTCAACGTGTTCAATGTTAGAAGTTAACGTAAAGCCAGTGTTGGAGATGGATGTCAAGCCAACACTAGGTTTTGACGTCAACCCAAAGTTGGAGGTTGACAACAAACCAACGTTGGGTTTTTGACTCGATTTTTATTTCCAACCAAAATGCAATGTTTGTCCTATGTTTAAAGTTGACGTCAAGTCAACTCTAGGTTTTGACATCAAACCGATTTTTGTTTCCAACCAAAATTCAACATTTATCCAATGTTGGCGGAAACTTCAAACCAACAAACCAACACTTTCCATCCAAAATGTAATGTCTGTCCACTGTTGGAGGTATCATCAAACCAATACTACATTTTGACGTCAACCCGATTTTCATTTCCAACCAAAATTCAACATCTGTTCAATGTTGGAAGTTGGGTAAGGGTTAGGCCAACACTGGGTTTTGATGTCAACCTAATTTTCACTTCCAACCAAAATTTAACATCTGTCCAATGTTGGAGGGCAACGTCAACATTGGATTTTGACATCAAACCGATTTTCATTTCCAACCAAAATTCAACGTGTTCAATGTTAGAAGTTAACGTAAAGCCAGTGTTGGAGATGGATGTCAAGCCAACACTAGGTTTTGACGTCAACCCAAAGTTGGAGGTTGACAACAAACCAACGTTGGGTTTTTGACTCGATTTTTATTTCCAACCAAAATGCAATGTTTGTCCTATGTTTAAAGTTGACGTCAAGTCAACTCTAGGTTTTGACATCAAACCGATTTTTGTTTCCAACCAAAATTCAACATTTATCCAATGTTGGCGGAAACTTCAAACCAACAAACCAACACTTTCCATCCAAAATTTAATATCTTTCCATTGTTGGTGTCGACTTCTGTATACCAGCTGGGTGTGTTGCATTTTAGTCTGTGCTTTGTTTGCCAATATATAAAACTTGATGCTTTGGCTCCTTTTGGGACTATTTTTGAAGACAAATACTACTACAAAATTTGATTTGCATAAATTTGGCTTAAATATTGCGTAAACTGTTCAAAAAATGTGACACAGGCATTGACAAATCAAAACATTCTCGTCTGCTGTACTTCTCAAACACTGGGTCATGAAGTCTGTTTTCACAAACATATGATTCACCAATAATTTCCTACTAAAGATTTTTATGAAATAAACAAAATCACATACTCTAGGTGTCATTGTAAATGAGTTAAGATGAAATTTTATACATAGACACTGAATGTTAAATATATTTCATTTATGATTTATATATAAAGAGTAAGAAAAGAAAGGCTGTACAGGAAAGCCTTTATATGGAGATGGTTAGGGCGTGTTTTATGCAAATTAACTAACTTATTTAGAATACTCCAAATTCATTAACAATAGGCGGAAATTTGTCATCAGAAGATCTCTTGTGTAATAATCCAGTTACAAATAATTCACGCAATTAATACCAAATGAGACCCATTTTCTCTTGCTAACAAAGCGGTACGCTAAAGAGCGTTTATGCCGTAACGCTGCTGTTCCCCCTCAGGACCATCTGGGCGGCGCAGTGGACATGAAGGAAGACTTGGACGACTGCAAGCAGGAGGCTGAGCTGGTGTACGAGACCAACTGCCACTGGGAGGGCTGCAGCAAAGAGTACGACACACAGGAACAGCTGGTGCATGTATGTGTGTGTGTGTGTGTGTGTGTGTGTGTGTGTGTGGTTATGAGATAGTCTGACAAACAGCAGACACAGGTGAGTGTTTCAGAGCTGTGCTCAGTTGGAACAGAGTCAAGTCAGCACTGAATACCAGCAGAATCAACATTTATTAGGTTCTAAACAAGGACCGCCCACTTAGACAGGAAGAGCCCGCCTCTCCTGCATTTATAATGAGGAATCGGCCAATCAGATTGGAGCTTGGCATTATGAGAAAGTTCTTATTGTTTTTGTGTACCATGTGGTTCACAGGTGTCCCGTCTTTTACCTAAATTTACCGAGTCAGTTTTGGCCGGGGCAGCTGAGTGGCACAAGGTGTCACTGACCTCTGACCTCTTGACCTGTGACCCAAAGGGCACAGCGTAAATCTGTCTCAGCATATGATCTGAATTGTCCATGTGGAACTGAGCAGCTTTAGAATAGCACAGGTTAACAATCCAAGAAAATAAATATGGAAAAATATGTGAAATAAAGAGTTAATTGACTTCTGTATATTCATTAAAAAGAATCAGTTCAACACAGTCGGTCAACACTAAAACAATTTACTATGTTGTATATAATATTAATTATATTATTATTATTATGTAACCATAATTATAATAATTACAAAAACATACAATATAATTATCATAAACATTACATATAGTTTAATTATATTTTAAAAATCTGAATTTTATACATAATTTAATATTTAGAATTCTTTTTTTAAATACTGGAGGTTAATTTCAACCTGATTTTAATTTCCAAGCAAAAAAATTTCCACTCACTCACGCACACACACACACACACACACACACACACACACACTTGACCGAGGCAGCTGAGTGGCACAAGGTGTCACTGACCTCTGACCTCTTGACCTGTGACTCAAAGGCCACAGCGTAAATCTGTCTCAGCAGATGATCTGAATTGTCCATGTGGAACTGAGCAGCTTTAGAATACCACAGGTTAACAATCCAATAAAATAAATGCATGATATAAAGACTTAAATGACTTAAGTAATCACTAAAAAGATTTGATTCAATAAAAGTTGGTCAACACTGAAACAATTTATCATAATGAATATTATACATAGTTTATATAATTAATATATAACATTAGTTATATTTTAAAGATTATACTGTATATAATATAAATACTGGAGGTTAACGTCCAGTAGGTTAATGTAATTTTCATTTCCAAACAAAATTTGATATTTGTTGAATGTTAGAAGTTGATGTAAAGCCATAATTGTATTTTAAATATTATAGATAGTTTATAACATAAATATATAATATGAATTATAATTAAAAATCTGAATCTTATTTATAATAATTTAATGTAAAAACATTTTTTAATCAACTGTATATTCAATATTCAGAATCATTCAGGAGCTGGAAACAATCCACACACACACACACACACACACATCCTCCACAAAGAGCGTCATTATGGCCACATCTGTAGACTTTCCATCATGTTGCACAACACTGAACTGCTCCAGATCACTGATAAAACACTCACACACACACACACACACACACAGGCGCTGTGTTCCTCTTTAAGCCTGTAATGAGCCGTTATCAGTGTGTATCACTTGTGTAAACAGACGTGAGTGTGTGATCTAGTGAAGATCTCACTGAGTGACTGAAGAGACAGTGAGAGTGAATCAGTGTGTTTCAGTGGTATGGACGGCTCTTTCTGCTTCACTGATCGGCTGGAATGCCACAGAAACGCCACAGGACAAGTGCATGCTGGGATTGATCAAGCCCATCTCAGGAAAGCACATCAAACCATAACACAGAAAGCAGTTAGTCGTGAACACACACCAGACAAACACCTTTGACCCAATTCAAACTTTATTAGCATGCTTAAAAGAAATCATATATATATATATATCCTGTATTTGAGACTAGGGTTGCAAAGGGGTGGAAAATTTCCGGTAAATTTCCGGAAACTTTCCAAAAATCCCTGAAATATTCTAAAAAAAAATCCTGGAAAGTTTCCAAAATTTCTGGAATGTTTCCGAAATTTACTGGAAATTTTCCACCTTTTTGCAACCCTATTTGAGACACAGATTTAAAAAATATATATATTTTTAAACCAAAACACCAGCTGATTTAAAGACACTGAGGCTAGTTCAAACATGATTAAGAAAAGTGAAGAGAAACGATCCTGCAGCGTTTGAAAGGCACTGGAGCCGCTTTGTGTACATTACCAAGAATCCCTTAAAAGCCGTTTGCGTAAGTACACAGAGAGTGTTAGTAATTGCACATTTGTGTCTCTCTCAGATCTGAGGTTTCTCGTCCGTCACCAGAGACGGTTTTAAAAACACACTCTCTCACAATCACACACCATCACATTTTCTTATTCCCGTCTGACCGATGTGGAGAACGCAGACGCTCGTGATGGATAGCGCTGCTCTTCAATTGGCCAATAGGCAAATGGGCTCTTCAGAAGCTCAGATTGCTTTATTTTCTCAAGTCTTGCGTCCAAACGACGCCAATTGTGCTGTTTTTTTGCACGACACGTGAAAACGGCACGGCCAATTAGACCTTAAACACAACCCTGGCATTACAAAGGGAGGCCCGACGTCTGAGACACAGAGTGAAAGTGAGCTGTTGTGTTTGTGTGTTCGCAGCACATCAATAACGAACACATCCACGGGGAGAAGAAGGAGTTCGTGTGCCGCTGGGAGGAGTGTTCGCGCGAGCAGAAGCCCTTTAAAGCGCAGTACATGCTGGTGGTTCATATGCGCAGACACACCGGGGAGAAACCGCACAAGTGCACGGTGAGTCACTAACTAGCTGTCTGAATGAGGGCATATCATAGACCTAGCACAGATTAACCCTAACCATAACCAAAATACTTTAAAAATGTATACAAAATAAAATAAAATAAAAATAATAATTTTTGAATGATTTTCATATTTTAAAAAATGTATTAATATATATATATATTTGGGGGGGGAATCAAATGTCCCAAAACTACAGTTAAGAAAACTTGCATTTTTATACTTAAAAAAAAAAAGTACAAAAATGAAAAAAACAAAAATAATAATAATAATAATAATAATGTCCCCAAACTAATTAAAAAAAAAAGATTAAAGATAAGGAAACTTCTTTTTTTTTGTTAAAAATATATGCAAAATAATAAAAAAAATAAAATAAAGTCCTCAAACTACATCTAAGAAAACTAGCATTTTTATACTTTAAAAATGTATACAAAATAAAATGTAAAAAAAAAAAATAATAATAATGCAAATGACCAAAATTTACAGCTAAGACAACTTGGATTTTCATATTTAAAAAATTAAAAAATTTTAATTAACAAAAATTTAAATGTCCCAAAACTACAGTTAATAAAACTTTTAAAAAAGTACAAAAATGTAAAAAAAATTATAATAATAATAATAATGTCCCCAAACTAAATATAAGGGAACTTCCTTTTTTTGTTAAAAATATATACAAAATAATAAAATAAATAAATAATATGAAGTCACAAAACTACAGCAAAAAAAAAAAAATGTAATTAAAATGCAATGTCCTCAAACTAATGCCAAGAATGTCCACAAACTACAGTTAAGAAAACTTGGATTTTTATACTTTAAAAATTAATAATAATAATAATAATAATAATAATTTAAATATATCCAAAAAATTACAGCTAAGAAAACGGATATTTTTTATACTTTAAAAATGTATACAAAATAAAATAAAAAATAATAATAATGCAGATGACCAAAATTTACAGCTAAGACAACTTGGATTTTCAAATTTAAAAAATATATATTAAAATATATATATATATTTGGTGGGGGGGGATTAAA
>NW_015536472.1:774531-786768 GCF_001515605.1 Sinocyclocheilus anshuiensis | reverse complement strand
TATTTGGTGGGGGGGGATTAAATGTCCCAAAACTACAGTTAAGAGAACTTGCATTTTTATATATAAAAAAAAAAAGTACAAAAATGAAAAAATAATAATAATAATAATGTCCCCAAACTAATAAAAAAAAAAAAGATTAAAAAAAAAAAAAAGATTAAAGATAAGGAAACTTCTTTTTTTTTTGTTAAAAATATATGCAAAATAATAAAATAAATAAATAAAGTCCTCAAACTACATCTAAGAAAACTTGGATTTTTATACTTTAAAAATAAATACAAAATTAAAACGCAGGAGTGAGCTTTATGAATGGGTGTGTTTCAGTTCGAGGGCTGCTCTAAGGCGTACTCGCGTCTGGAGAATCTGAAAACACACCTGCGCTCACACACCGGAGAGAAACCCTACATGTGTGAGCACGAGGGCTGCAACAAGGCCTTCTCCAACGCCTCGGACCGAGCCAAACACCAGAACCGCACACACTCCAATGAGGTAAACACACACACCTCCATCCGGCCACAACATTCACACAATTCATCTACTTACATTGTTGTCATTCAAACATGACTCAAATATGAACATATTCAGGTCATATTTAAATCCAAAATAAAAAAAGGATGTATACACCTTACTCAAAATCCAAAAATTTAAATATTTATGTATAATAGGACCTTTAAGATGTTTTGCACATTATTTTCTTTTTTACTTTTGAGTAATTTATTGTTTTACAACTAATCTAAATACTGCACTACATTATTTAACTTTAATAAACATAAATTGTTGACTTGTTAATTGAAAATAAATAGAACAGCAGTACAACAAATATTTAAAATAATAAATAATATAAATAAAGAAAATAATATTTTAATATTATTGCATTGATATTTTCTTTTTTATATAATTTACCATATTACAAAAATACTGTAATACATTTTTTTTGTAATAAGTAATATAAATATAGAAAATAATATTTTAATATTTGTGCATTGTTTTTTTTTAATTCATCAGATTTTTTCATAATTTACTGTATTACAGCTAATCAAAATACTGTAATACGTTTTTTATTTAATTAAGCATAAATTGTTAATTGAAAATAAATAAAACAATAATACAATAAATGCTACCGTGATGTATAAATATTTAATTTAGTGAAGTAATAAGTAATATAAATACAGAAAATAATGTTTAAATGTTTTTGCATTATTTAATTTTTTACATCTGATTTTTTCATAATTTACTGTATTGCAGCCAATCAAAATACTGTAATACATTTTTTATTTAAATAAGCATACATTTTTAATTGAAAATAAATAAAACAGCAATACAACATATGTTAACATGATGCATAAATATTCAATTTAGTGAAGTAAAAAGTAATATAAATATAGAAAATAATGTTTTTGCATTAAAATTTTGTTTTTTACTTCTGATTTTTCAAAATTCTGTAATAAATTTTTTTATTTAAATAATTAATTGAAATAAATAAAACAGCAGTACAACAAATGCTATCATGATGTGTAAATATTTAATAAAGCAAATTAATAAATAATATTTGATTAGTTTTGCATTACAGTAATGAGAATGAGATTTTATAGTAATTTTATTGTGGTAATTAGAATTAGGTAGGTGAATCATGAAACTAATATCAAAATGCAAACCCTCTTAATGGTCCTAGAAGCTTTATTTTCTTTAAATGTAATTTATTTTTTAATATTGGGGTGACCTAGACTTTATCTTGGCAAATTATGTGACATTTAAGCTGCTCTTTTACATACAATGAAAGTGGATGGTGACCATGAGCATTACCTCGAAAAGCTTAAGTTAAAACTTAAGTCAGTTTGTTCGCCACAAAGCGCTGTCAATCAATGAGGGTGAGCAGCTTGTGACAAAACATTCATTTCTGGGTGAACTATTCCTATAAACTTTGAGCGAAGACGTGGGTCGACTCCATTAGATCAGTTAATGTCATCCAATGCGGGAGTTTCGGGCGTGTGCCGCCCCTCTAGTCGTTCTTTAGAGGACGGATCAGATAATCTACTTCACTGTGGCATTAAGGATCTGCTAACTGCCTAATGCTATGTAAATGTGCCATTTTCAGCATATGCTAACAAATTTAGGCTAAAATTAGATTTGTTTACGCATTCCCTCATCATGTGTAGTGATTGCTCCTGGACGCCCAACGCTGTCCCATTAACCGGCAACACGAGCAAGTGTGTGCAATGTGTGTGTGTGAATAATGAGCTGTGAAGCTAATGAGTACGGCAACCCACAAAACATTAGTGAGAATCAAGTACGTCCCCAACGGAGAAACAGACCACCTGCAGACCGTGCATAGAAAATGAAACCTGGCTCCATTTCCATTCTCGGTTGATCCATCACGAGCTAAAGGAGGGAGAAAGATCATTTCGTCTCAACTTTATTAGTAAACAGCCATGCATCACGAACGCTTAGCATTCGCACAATCAGTATGTCAGCGCACGCATCGTAATTTATTCCTCTAATTGTGTATTCATCTACCGATCCATTTGAAGATAATCTGACTTAACAGGAAGAGATAAAACACTAATTCAAAGTCGTACATTTGACTGTTAGAGGGTCGTGTGAAACCGAGTGATATTTATCTCCGCAGAAACCCTACGTGTGTAAGATCCCGGGCTGCACGAAGCGCTACACCGATCCCAGCTCGCTCCGGAAACACGTCAAAACCGTCCACGGCCCCGAAGCTCACGTCACCAAGAAACAACGTGGCGACCTTCCATCCCGACCTCATCCGCCCAAAGAAAATGGAGAGAACGAAGCGGGAACCAAGCTGTTGGGCCGAACGGCGGAGGAGAAACTCGAAGCCAACAGCACGACTCGAGGAGTCGAGGACTATCTGCAGGTCAAGTCTATAAAGACAGAGAACTCTATGGTAAGATCTAGTGTGAACAAGGCCTAAAACAAACTCTACTGGCCCAAAAAACGATTGTGTTTGATCTTTATGGATGCATAATGTATGTAATTTGAATAACAAGAGCTGTTTTTTTGCATGCCTGTAATCTGTACTCTCAAATATATTATTCATTGCTGATTAAATATACATTAAAATTTTGTCGATCAGAGGTTATGCTAATCCAGACATACTAACAAAGCATGCTGCAGAGATCTGTCCATCTTTAACCGCTCTCTCTACATGTGCTTCCTGCTATCTCTTTCCTGTTTCTCTCCCAAACACTTTCCGTAAGGACAGACGTTATTGAGGTGAGCGCAGATCCCGTTCTAATGTCTTTAGTTGGTTTCCACAGTTATTTTTATTGGGCAGTTGGCAAATGACAGGTTTTTTGCAACATCAAAGTATATTTGTGTAAAGGAAATATGAAAGTAATTGCACATAAATTGCAAATGTATCTTCCTCTTTTCAAACTAACAATATTGTAAACCGTTTAGTTTCTGTTTAGCTTCTGTTGGGGTCCTTGATTTTCAAGGAGATTGTCCATTTAGAAATTAATTTTTTGAGTCACTCAACAAGACGCTAATTGGGTAATTCATGACCAGTGCATTTTTTTTAAATGGTCCCCAACTTGCCAGCATATTTAAATTGAATTTCTATCCACATTTTTTAATTTTGATGTTTCTGTATATGTCAGCTGCCCATTTACAGTATGCATGGTAAATGTCTCATACAGGATTCTCTCTTTTTTATGTTTAATCTTTTCTTTTCTTTTTTTCTGTGGTGTTATATCATGAAAACCTCACACACAGAGCTATAAAATCAAATTTAGGATACAGTATGATAGTACACCTCTTCCATTCTAAGACATTTGGGTGTTGAATTCATCACTGCATCAAAGAATTTGGACCCCATGATCTGTTGGTGCACAATCTAATTTCCCATGGGCTTCCACCCCAACAATCCAGCCCTATCCCCCCACCATCCAGAGATCTAACGCTCCAGCCCGCTACTCAAGGATAAAAGCCATTAGTGGATTAATATTATATCAGTGGGACTGTTTTTGTGTCCTGAACAAATAGTGCCAGTGATCAAGCTGTGATCAAGAACGGCTCCCCCATTCACGTGGGGACAGAATACATTTGCTTCTTTTAAGGGATGCACTGTCAAGTTACGTGCCTACCTTATTTATGTCGAGAGCTTTCCCCTTTGTGTATTCATGCCAGCCCGCATGCATAATGCACAAAGAGGTTGCCATAGGAAATAACGATTTGTAAGGCACTTAACCTAGCTTTGAGAAGATCGTGAGGGGGATGAAAAAGGCGTGGGATGTGTCTTGACGAAGGGTGTTTTCCCAAACCTCGACTCAGTATGCTCATTATTTTCAATTTACACTTGGGAAAGTGATTGAAAGGGTCGTGTGTTTGCATGTTGCTGTGTCTGCATTCTGTTCCTTTCAGGCCATTCTCTCCGTTGAGCTTCTTGGGTAATCAAACTTTCTATCTGTCACCCTCAGATGTATCAGTCCAGCCCTGGTGGTCAGTCATCATGTAGCAGCGAGCCATCACCACTTGGCAGTGCCTCCCACCATGACGGTGGAATAGAGCTGACGGGACTCAGCGGGGGCAGTATGGGAGATCTGAGCGCTCTGGACGACGCGCCCCTTGTGGATTCTACCGTCTCCACAGGAATGTTGGGCCTTCATCTTAGGAAGAACGCTAGCCCTGCTTACAGACTCACGCACCTGAAGCAAGAAAAGCTGAAGTCGGTGAGGGACTCGTGCTCCTGGGCAAACCCAACTCCTCCTGCCCCCTGCACCAAGCTGCCACCCATCAATACCGGTGAGTAAACTAACCAAAATGAAAACTATGACATGTCCACCACTGATGCATCCCCTAAATCCAGTTTTTATTTCTCTAAATTCAGCTGCTCTCTGTTGCAGGTTCTTTATTGGAAGGTTCTGGCGGTCTGATTGATCCAGGGCTTTTCATCTCCAGCCCACGCCTGGGTGACCTTTGTCCCGGGGAGACGACAGTTCTGAGTCAGCTGGTGGAGCGCCGTGACAGCCTAGCCAGCACCATGAGCTCGGCTTACACCCTCAGCCGTCGTTCATCTGGAATCTCGCCTTGCTATTCCAGTCGTCGGTCCAGCCAGACATCGCAACCTGGCGGCCGTCTTAACAACATCAGCTCTGCCGACTCCTACGACCCCATTTCCACCGATTTGTCTAGAAGGTCCAGCGAGGCCAGCCAATGTGGAGGACTCCCCAGTCTACTCAGTCTGACTCCTGCCCAACACTACAGACTCAAAGCAAAGTATGCTGCTGCCACAGGAGGCGCTCCACCCACCCCTCTTCCTAATATGGACTGCATGAGTCTGAGGACTCGGATGGCCCTGTTAGGGGATTCCCATGAAATGGCCACGCTCCCTATCCATCCCCATTCAGTTCCCAGAAGGTGTAGTGACACCAGCTATGCTAAATGTAGCATCTTGCTCCATGAGGTGACCGGAAACATCACTCGAAGAGCGAGTGACCCAGTTAGAAGAGTAGGTGCAGAGCAGCATTCCCTCCAGCAACGTTACAACAGCTTGTCCTATCAGTCGTTACACCCTCCTGCATCCAGTCGACACTTTTCGCAAATCAACAGCCTGTCCGAGGGTAATGTAAACCGCCACCCATATTCACCCCGACCTCCTAGCATTTCTGAGAACGTGGCGATGGAAACCATGGTGAGTGACATGGACAATGGTCTTGATAATGCAGTGATGTTGCCTGATGATGTCATTCAGTACCTTACATCTCAAAATAGAGATTCTGTCCAACATGCAGGGACCGCGTACCGCCACCACCCTGGACAGAGCATCCACAGCTTTGGCTTCCCGCAGCAGTCCCATTACCAGAGACGCCTAGCCTTGGTGGAGGGCAACTTGAATGCTGTAACACGACAAACTGCAGCTCCGAGCTCCCAGCAGATGTTTCCAGGTTCCCCCAGTGACACTAAGAGCCAGATGCCGGTGCAGTGGAATGAGGTCAGTTCAGGGACAGTCGATTCATCTCACGGCCAAACCAAGCAAGGATCAGGGCGGGGAAACCTCACCGCACTCCAACAAAAACAAAACCTCAGCCCTTTTCAGAACGTCAACTCCAACCAACAAGTTGGGCTGATGAGTCACAACCTCGCTCATGCTGCCCAGCAGAATCACGTGCAACGGATTAGCGAGTTTAATTCCCAGAGGATCAACCAGAAGCAACCACTACGCCCAGCTAACACAGAGCAGGCAAACTTTCTGCATGGTTACCATCAGAGTTCTGCTTCAAATGACATCAGTGTAGATTTGCTGAGTCCGTCTGTTAAAACGCTGACGGCTCAGCCTGGCAACGTCCAGAATAACAGGGTACGAGCTAGTCAAAGCAACGCCACTTTTCCAAATAATCAGGGAAATTATTCCCAGATGAACATCAACCAGCAAGGTTATGGCATTCCGGCCCAGAATCCCACGCTGAATGGAAACCACGGACTGCTACAGCCAAGGCCGCCCACAGAACCCAAACCCTACAGCCGGCAGCTCTCGGGGCCAACGACAACTGCAGCACAGCAACTTGGTTACCCACAATCCAACTTTAGCCCTGCATATGACGCCTCCGAGGCCAGTTCCAAAAAATCAGCTGATGTGGGTGTCAACAGTACAAATACCAACAGCATGTTCTACACTGGGAAGATTCACTTGTTCGATTCCAGTAGTCTGGGAATGGCGGATGCAGACAGCGCAGCAATGGCCGCCGTGGGCTCCCCTGAAACAAATCAGGTCTCCAGCACAGTGGATTCAAACGGAGCAGAGCATCCGCAGATCGACTTCGATGCCATGCTGGATGATGGCGATCACTCCAGCCTCATGTCCGGAACTTTAAGCCCCACCCTCCTCCGCAGCCTATCCCAGAATTCCTCCCGTCTCACCACGCCCAGGAACTCAGTGACGTTGCCCCCAGTACCAGCGGGAATTGGCAACATGGCCATCGGAGACATGAGCTCCATGCTGACTGCGCTAGCAGAGGAGAGCAAGTTCCTCAATATGATGTCATAGGAAAAACAGGAAGTACAAGCACAAGATTTAAAGAGACTTTTAAGGTGTATGACTTTGAACAAGGACGTAATATTGCGTAAACATTTTTACATACTTTTTAAAAGTGTATTATTATGTATAGTATTAGTTGAAACTTTGGTAGCATCTTTTTGTTTTGTTCAAGAAGCCATACTTTGCCTTAGACCAGTGTATGTACAGCACAAATGAACAGACAGAGAATTTGATAAGCGACAGTCCTGTATTTTTATACGACTTCTGAATTGACGACATGAACACAGGAACAAGTGCCTCGCTGTGCACGAGCATATGCAGGAATTACATTACTCTAGCGGAACGGGACTGTATTTTTTCTGTCCTCTTCAATGGATATCAAGAGGTTTTGTATATTCTGTAAATTAAATGTAATATTATGCTTCCTATCCTTGTTTTTACTAGACAGGAGAGAGGTTCCAAATGAATATGCAGATCAAATATTATGAAATGTAAAACTTGACACTTGAAAGTGTGGTTCAGAATCAGAAATCACTCATTTTGTTTTGATTTACTGAAGACCTGATTGGAATCGCAGGAACATAACAGTGCTTTAAAGAGATTGCGACCCTCGAGTCTGAACCGAACTCTCTGAGCGAACTGCACAACTGATTATATTGGACTGTTGAACTCAATATACAGAAATATGTTTAAACTGTCCTGTTGTGCATAGATTCCTTTTACAAGGCTGGATCATGTAGATATCTTTTGTACATTTTTAATGAAATACAATGTTGTTTTTCTACTACAGTGTTGTTTGCTTCTTCATTCTAGATGCAGGGCATTTGTGAAGAACATTCTACTAAGAGTTTAATGCCTTTAGTTTAGTTGCATTGCATTCAGTGTACTTTCCCTGGGAATCATGACCTTACCATTGTTAGCACCATGCATGAGCTACAGGAATTGAGTTTTTGGACCTTCCTAGTTCTTGTGATGACAGTGCTTGTGTTGATGGATGTAGAAAATAAATGCAATCTGCTCTTATCATGTGCTGGTAATGCATTTCTCTTACATGTCGGCCACTTGAAAACAAGTCGGGCAACAGTCCAAGGCAGTCACGTGACTTTAGAAATAGGTTTTTCATTTTGTTTGAGAGCGGGCTGCTTTAAGAGAACTGAACGCACGTCCTGTGCATACTGAGCTGGTTCTGGAGTAAATCGCCATGTTTTCTCAAATGAACAGTGGCAGACTGACCTCAGAGGAGCGGCTGCCTAAACCACATAAAACACACACTTGAAGAAGGAAACGGTCCAGGGACGAGGTCTTCGGAGTAAAAGCCTCAGGAACAAATGGTTTTATTCTGACAGTGAATTCAGCCGAGGCCTCGTTTGATCTCCCGTTTCTGATCGCTGGAATTTCGTATTCTCTCTGAGAAATGAAAGAGCGGGGAAAATAGCCTTAGGAGGAATAGCCAGAGGATGAGAAAGAAAAAAAAACTGGGAAAAAGCGTTGAAGTCTGAGAGCGGACAAAAGGGAAATTGCCAGAGCACATGCAGTGGGTTGAAAGGCATTGTAAAGACGCCACCCTAGTGACCTTCTGAGAGAACCGCATCTGCCCTGATATTAGACAATTAAAGTGTGCATGCTATCTAGAGCAAATTGTTTAGAAAGATGAGGCTAATTTTAATAATTTTATAAATATTTTTTTTGATTTGATTGCCAGTGGCAAAACTTTGGACTTGTCCCTCAGTTTGTAAAAACTTTTACAGTGGAGGTCTATGGGGCAAGAATACCAGAGGATTTTAAAGTAGTGAAAGTGTTTTTCTGTATGGGTGAACTTTTGGTTATGTGTTTCTGACGTAATTCCCATAGATGGATTGTCTTTAAGTTAGTGTTGTGTTACATCACATCCTTTTGGTATCCTTACATGTACCTTAAAGTTACCAGGTTTATTGGTTTCACATGATGAGAGCTGAAATCCATTCTGTGTCGTCTTTACTAGCTCATACTTTTCTGAGAACTTTGTGGCACTCCTTATGTTACTGAACTCCAAGCATGAACTGTTTTTGTTGCATTATTCCTCATCTGGATAAAAGTAAAATGTAATGACGCTATGAAATTCTAGAATAGAATTTAACTTAAATTTTTTTTTCTGTGTAGTAAAAACTCTCTCGTAAGCAGGTAGTAAATATGTAAGAGGTATGTGTGTATATTTGAATGTTGAGCAGCGAGCTCATTGGCTACTGATACAGGAGAGAACCAATCAGCTGAGCCATGTGATAATGATGTCATTAGTCAGATTGAGTTAGTCCTATCGGACTGCGCCATCTAGAGTTTATATATACACTACTATGCAAAAGTCTTAGGCCATTAGTATTTTCACCAACAAAAAAAATGGTTTCAAGTCAGTTATTTCTATCTTTTGCTGCAGTGCTTCAGTAGGAAATATCAGTTTACATTTCCAAACATTCCTTTTGCCATTAATTGTAATAATCCAGAAGAACTGTGGCAATGTCTGCAAAACACTTCAAGAACCCTACCTGCAAAGCTACCTGAAAAACGATTCGCAAGTGTAGCTCGGACAAAAGCTGTTTTAAACGCAAAGGGTGCTCACACTAAATGTTGATTTGATTTAGTTAATAGAAGTTCATTGATAAATAAAATCTATTTATGGCATTATTTTTGAAAGTATCCCCACTTTACAGCATTTTTACACAAGTGCCTAAAACGTCTCACAGTACTGTAGCTTCGCAGGTAGGTTTCTTGAAGCGTCTTGGAGACGTTGCCACAGTTCTTCTGGATTGAGTCTGTCTCAGTTTGTTCTGTTTCTTTATGTCATTCCACACAGACTGGATGATGGTGAAATCAGATCTTTGTGTGGAGCACTGGCTGCTGTCAGACTCCTTGTGCAAACAAAAATCTCACTGGATTATTACAATTAATGGTAAAAGCCATGTTTGGAAATATATACTGATATTTCCTACTGACACACTACAGCAAAAGATAGAAATAACTGACTTAAAATAATTTTTTGTTGGTGAAAATACTAATGGCCTAAGACTTTTGCACAGTAGTGTATGTATGTATATATATATACACACACACACACACATATATATATATATATTTTTTTTTTTTTTTGTGGTGATACTTGTTTATTTATCCAAATCCAATGTTTTTACCATACAGACTTCCGTTGTAAGTGCAATGCACATGCACATACTTTTTAATTTAAAAAAATGCTTCTAGCTACAAACACTGTCAATACAACTTAACCTGCATTGAAACTTAAATCAGGGTAGCGCTATATTTACATTTTGACAGGAATGAAAATGAGGCTGTGAGGGAAAGATGTACATGCGTTTAATCCCTTACGAAAATTAATCATGGTTTTATTATAGTAAAAGTGTTGTAACCATGTTTCTTGTATAACCACAGTTTTACTACAAATTTGGTTAGTGTAGCAAAACCATGGTTAATTTGTGGTTAATGTGGTTTAACTTGGTTTTTTGTTTTACTATGGTTAATTTTCGTAAGGGATGGATTGTACTGTTGTTTAACAACATATCCGTTGTTCAGCTGGCGAAATGTCTTTCTGAAAAAAACAAATCAATAGACAAAAACTACATAAAACAGTTTTGTAAGTTGCCATTGTAAAGATCCCTAACAGTCTTGTTAAATTCAAAATGGCATCTAATCTAATTAAGGTTTATGATGAGGTGACGTGAATGTAAACATTGACCGTCTCTCCTGAAAATATCCCAAACAGTGTGACATCAAACTTTATATGGGACAGGAAACGAGCATCCATTAGGTTCCCCTCAGAGTTCAACGAGAGCCGCGGAGAAAGACAGACAGATATAATAGGAGAAGCAGAGCGTGGGCTTGTGGGATTTGGTAATGGTGTGTGTTGAGAGCGGGGCTCAGGAGATCACTGAGCTAACGATGCTGTAATGCAGTGCTGCTGTCCGCATGAGTAGCAGCGTGACAGATTGGGTGAGCAGCGAGAGCAGACCGGAGAACTCCACACACACACCGGCCGATCAATCAATTAAAGATGCGGGCAGCCCCGGCAAGAAGAGACGCTAATTAACACACTGCAGGGCGAGACTCTCTCACACGCACACATACGCGCAGGGGCCGCTGCTAGTCAATGAACTGGCCCTTCCCTGGGTTAGGGCTAGAAGGGATACAACTGTGGGCAGATTGTTCTACTGGGCATGCGCACATCAATACTGCGTCATTTTTGTCATGCTGAACAACAATTAAATACTATATCTGTATTTTTGTAAGGTTAAGTTTAGGTTTGGGGTAGACGTTAATAAAACACAATCTAATAGGTAGCAAATTTAAAGGGATAGTTCACCCAAAAATTTAAATTACCTCATAATTAAAAGGTGGGGTAAGTGATTTCTGGTAGCCAATGTTGACATTTGAAATCAACAAAACAAACACGCCCCTAGCCCAAAAGGGTCTCGCCCCTATTTTGATAGCTCCGCCCCACACATACGTACGCAACCCAGGCAACGATTATGGCGGAATCTGCTGTATTAAACGTATTATCTTACTTTTCAGACACACTTTGGGAGCTGATGCTTGAAACAGACAGTGGAGGAGGTTTAGATGCTCCAGGCTTATAGGGTGTGGAAATGAATGTGTCTTAGCTGAAGGGAATGACAATACTATTGCAGATGAACAAACAAGCGAACATGACACACGAGCATATTCAAGCAAAAGCCAGCATATATTAGTTCTGTGAAACAAAGTAAAACCAATGTTACTCACCTATCGAGAAGAAACAAAGCAACCTCGGCATCCGATCGCAGGCCTTCCCGCTCCTTGAGTTCTCTCCAGCGCTGGAAAGCTGATCCGAAATTTACACGGGTCCTACTTCTTGCCTTATCGTAAGCCTTCTTTTGTTCTGCAGACGTTTTCCTCTTTTGTTTTTTTATCCACCATCTCTATCTTTCTGTCGATCGGCTCGGCTAATGTCTGTCCTGTGCACTGAGCGCTCTCTCCTCCACATCATGAGTAGACACGCCCCTTACTGCTGATTGGCTACAAGTTTGTTTTGCTATTCGGCCCGAATCAGTTTACTAAAGCGTTTTTGAAAAATCGCTTACCCCACCTTTAACTATCAACACGGTCCACTAACCCTTCGTGAAAAAGAAGTGTTTAAGTTTAAGTTTTTTATACTTAAAAGTATATTTAAAAAAAACTGTACTTGCAGATAATATAATATTAAGTAAAACACCACTTAA
>NW_015536472.1:770943-773852 GCF_001515605.1 Sinocyclocheilus anshuiensis | reverse complement strand
GGCGTTTGATCGCAGGCCGTCCGCTCATTGAGTTCTCTCTGGAAAGCTGATCCGAAATTTACACGGGTCCTACTTCTTGCCTTATCGTAAGCCTTCTTTTGTTCTGCAGACGTTTTCCTCTTTTGTTTTTTTATCCACCATCTCTATCTTTCTGTCGATCGGCTCGGCTAATGTCTGTCCTGTGCACTGAGCGCTCTCTCCTCCACATCATGAGTAGACACGCCCCTTACTGCTGATTGGCTACAAGTTTGTTTTGGTACTCGGCCCGACTCAGTTTCTAAAGCGGATTTTGAAAAAATACATACCTTTATCTCACCCTTAAGCCATCCTAGGCGTATATGACTTTCTTCTTTCAGACGAATCCAATCGGAGTTATATTAAAAATGTCCTGGCTCTTCCACTCTTTATAATGGCAGTGAATGGGTGTTGTTTTTCAATAGTCCAAAAGAAGTCCAATAAAGCGCATCCATCCATCATAAAAAGTGTCCCACATGGCTCCAGGGTAAATAAAGGCCTCCTAAAGCGACTCGATGTGTTTTTGTAAGAAAAATATCCATATTTAAAACATTACTTTAAGGTCCGGTGAGAATATGCTAGTCTCGCGAGAAACGGCGTTTGTTTACAGGAGCAAAGGAAGCAAAGTTTCCTTACTTAGTAAAGGAAAGCCAGTCTCCTCTTGGCTTCTATCGAAATCCTCCGACATTTTTCTCTACACATCATCGTTTTGTACTGCTAATTCGTGACCTGTGTTTTGTTTTGCTCTCTTCCGCGTTCGTCACTTCTCGCCGTATCTTACACTAAGCTGACGTCATCCGCCGGAATGAACGCACGTACGACAGTTAGCAGAAGCTAGAGATTACGGTTTATAAAGTTTTAAATATGGATATGTTTCTTATAAAAACGCATTGATTTGTTACAGGAGGCCTTTATTCACCCCCCGGAGCCGTGTGGGACACTTTTTATGATGCATGGATGCGCTTTATTGGACTTCTTTTGGACTATTGAAAAATAACACCCATTCACTGCCATTATACAGCTTGGAAGAGCCAGGACATTTTTAATATAACTCCGATTGGATTCGTCTGAAAGAAGAAAGTCATATACACCTAGGATGGCTTGAGGGTGAGTAAATCATGGGGGAATTTTCATTTTTTGGGTGAACTATCCCTTTAATTTATTGTTATTTTCCAGCCGTAGCTGTATCCTTTCCAGATACAGTAATCAAACACAGGTTCATCTCTTCTTCCTGACCTCTGGTAACCGACCCGTTTGGGTCATACTCACACACAAACACTGACCAGGGGAATCAGGCGAGCTGACGAGAGACTTCAGGCTTCTGTCAGTGTCCGGAAACTCGGAAAACATCAAAGACAGATCAGATTCCCCTTTCATCTGACCACATGTCCAGGTTACCGCTGATGTCGTTAGGCTACAAAACTCTAGAGATTAAACTCTTTTTTCTACATATTCGGAATTATTTCAAATATATATATATTAAGTATAACATATAAATATTTAATTTCATTTTATAGATATACCAGTCAACATTTATCGACAATATTGGATGCGTCATTGCCCCATCATGTTATTAATTATGGTGAAGGTTCAACTCCTTTACTCATATTTTAACTCATATTTTAATCAAGAAATCAAATGCTTCTTCCGGTCATCTTGATCCTGCTCCTACTGTTCTGCTTAACCCTTTCATGCATGGTGTTCACTACAGTGGACAGATGTTTGGAAGCCCTTTTTAACCATTTAGGTTGTTGTACCATCTCCCAACCACGAACTGGTGAACCCCTAAAGCGCTGTCAACGATTCCATTTATTAGTCTTTGTATCTATTTTTTGTTTTGAGATATCGCATCATCTATTCAATAAGGCGGAGGGAAAAGGAGATGCACCAATTACCTCAGGAATAAGTGTTAAATCCTTTTATTCTCAGGTACAAAAAATATTTTTCAGCTAAATAGGATGTCAGAAATATTTTTCTTGTACATTTTTTTCTGTGACATAAAATATATCTGACGTCATGCGCCAAATGGTATATTATGCCTAATGGGCATATATCTAGAGTCCCCTGATTTTGTATGTTTTAGTTAAAATTGTGATATAATTTACACTTGAATAGTTTTATCAAACAGAAAAATTAAATAGTCTTCAGATTTTATCATTTATGTCAATGCTTACAGTCTATATTTATTTATTAGGTCATATAAAAGTGTAGGCATGTACTGTATGAGTGCAGGGATACGTGTGCATGATTGCGTTTGAGTGTGTGTGTATATTTGTGCTCACTTATGATACTGGTTTTAATTGTTTTAAATAAAAGTTGGACATTTTTTTAATTAATAAAATGAGTTTTGGGACATAGAATGTTATGTTTTTCAAATGTCCTCTCTATTGTTGTTGTTATTTAATCTTCCAAGACTTCATAATCTGTCAATCAAATGAGATAACGATATTGAGTGAATGCTCTCTGCACATAGTATAGGTTCTTCAAATACTTTTACTTCAAATAAAACAAGTTCTATTTATAAAGCAATAAGCCCCAAGAAGCCGTGGTTTACAGTGAATTTATAACTGTTGTAAATTCACTGTAAACCACAGCTTCACGGGGCTTATTGCTTTTATAAAACGGTTATTCCATATACGTAGTAAGGTTTCACAAAATAAAACGGAGCAAATAAAGTGTAATGGTATTAATAAAAACAGTATTCTTCCACCAAACAATGTAGCTCCTCAGAAACAGTTGTGGTTGCAACAAAGTGGTTGCCAAGCAACACACAAAGTGAACAAGTGTGATGCAGCTGATACAGAACAGCATACGCTGTTTACTTCCAGCGGATATTCTCCAAAATGGCACCAGGGTGATGCAGAGGAGACGAATTGTTGAATAAAGTTTTTTTT
>NW_015536472.1:770062-770433 GCF_001515605.1 Sinocyclocheilus anshuiensis | reverse complement strand
TCTCGTAGCTTCGTATAATTGCGGATGAACCCCTGATGTCACATGGATAATTTTACCTTGCTACGTTTCTGGGCTTGGGAACATTTCAGTTGCGTTGCTGTATATGCAGGGTCAGACAGCTCTCAGATTCCATCAAAAATATCTTAATTTGTGTTCCGAAGATGAACGAAGGTCTTACGGGTTTGAAACGACATGAGGGTGAGTAATTAATGACAGAATTTTCATTTTTGGGTGAACTAACCCTTTAATAACGAGAGAGAGAGAGACAGAGAGACTGACTCCTCAAGCACTCTGCAGCTTCTTTAACACTGAGTGAGTGAGTGTGTGAGTGAGTGAGTGAGTGAGTGAGTGAGTGAGTGAGTGAGTGAGTG
>NW_015536472.1:766788-769455 GCF_001515605.1 Sinocyclocheilus anshuiensis | reverse complement strand
GAGTGAGTGAGTGAGTGTGTGTGTGTGTGAGTGTGTGTGTGAGTGAGTGAGTGTGTGTGTGAGTGAGCTGGTGGCCTGCCGGAGAAGAAGGGCAGCTCTCAGATCTCTCTCTCGGTCTCAGAGCTGCCTGCGGGCAAAGCCCCAGAGAACCGCGGCTCCTGATCCGCATGAACCGTGACGTGTTGACTGAAAGACTGCTGATGAAAGGGAAAGACGCCTTAAAGCAGCTGAAACCCTCAGAGGTTCCTCATCAGACTCAGGTTGATGATCTGAATTGAGACGGTGAGCCTCGCGGAGTCTTTAATCTCTCAAACGGAGGGCTGCGTGTCGGACACACTCACTCCTGACAGATTCTGGGTGTCCAGTGGCATGATGACACTGTCACGACTTCACAGAGCTGATGTCTCTTTACCTGGTATTCAAAAACACTTTCTGCATGTGGCACATTAAACTATTATGATATTCCAGATCCTTTATGTACTGTATTAGATACGTACAAAATCTGATTGGACGAGCCACATTCAAAGCAATTAGAAACTAAAGTGTGTTTACAGCAATGAGAAATGTGGAGGGATGTGCTTATTTATTTATTTATTTTAGTTTTTATACATTTATATGTATTTTGCATTAATCTCAATGCAGAATACCTTAATAGGCAGGAATAATCATTTCTTATTTTTTATTTATTTGTATTATATTTATGTATTTATTTATTTGCATTATTTGGTGTAAACCTTTGGACAGGATGATCGGTGCAAATTGTAATTAATTATTTTTGTGTGTGGAAAATATGTAAATGAATAAATAAATTAGATCTTTTGCATAGCGATTAACGCAAAAACAAATAAATAAATATTCTCATTACTTTTACCTAATGCAAAAATACATAAATAAAATAAACATAAGAAATTATTTTAGAGCTAATTTTAGATATTTTGCTTAGTGATTAATTCAAAACTACCTAAATAAATAAATATTAGCACATCCCTCCACAATTGTCATTATTGGTGAAAAAAAAGTACACTTCCATTATGTACTTAAAGTGCTCTATTTTCGCCCACTAATTTTGTACTTAATATATTAAAAATTAATCTTTAGTACACAGATCTTCTTTATGCACCAAGAGCTTGTAACACTCCAAAGAGAAAGGAAATATTGAAATCGCATCATATGACCCCTTTAAGATAATCTTATGAACATCTAAGTGTACTCAACTGTGCTATTTTGAGACACCATGAATATGTATTATGAAGTACATATCTCTGTATTAAAAAATGTATTTAGTTTCCACTTGTAGTAAACTTGAACCCATTTTTGTATGAAAGATGGGTTCAAGTGGTACCTAAATACATTTTTTAAATAAATTTTTAGCACATTTTAGTTCATATTCATGGTGTCTCAAAATAGCACAGTTGAATACACTTAGATGTTCATAAGATTATCTTAAGAAGTACTAAAGACAAATTTTTAATATATTAGGTACAAAATTAGTGGGCGAAAATAGAGCACTTTTAAGTACATAATGGAAGTGTACTTTTTTCACCAATAATGACAATTGTGGAGGGATGTGCTAATATTTATTTATTTATTTCGTTTTGAATTCATCACTAAGCAAAATATCTCAAATTAGCTCTAAAATAGGCTGAAATAATTTCTTCTGTTTATTTTATTTATGTATTTTTGCATTAGTTAAAAGTAACGAGAATATTTATTTATTTATTTTTGCATTAATCGCTATGCAAAACATCTCATTTATTTATTTATTTACATATTTTCCACACACAAAAATCATTAATTACAATTTGCACCGATCATCCTGTCCAAAGGTTTACACCCCCAGCTCTTCATTTTTATTTAAAATTTTTTCCTTAATATTTGCATCTTTTCACTGTTTACAAAAATGATACGGCAACATGTTTTTTCATTACATATCAGATTAATTTATCCAATTTCAACTTCATTTTTATGTTATACCTGCAAGAGTTTCAACTCAATTTTTAAAGTCACTTTAATATAATTTAAGTTGAAATGTACAGCCGGTTTGATTACACTTAGCAACTGAAGGCAAGTTTTTAAGTTGAAGTAGATGAAGATTTTTCCAGTGTTGTAATAGTTGTGTTTGAGTGTCTTCAGTCTGATGATGGATCTCAACATCATACAATCCCTGCTGGAAAGGGCTCAAATGTGCAGAAGATACAAAGAATCACAGAAACAAAATGCAGTATTTCTGATCATCTTGTTGTATTTTTTTTTTAATAATAATCATCTTGCAGATTATGCATTATTAAAGTAATTATATCCTCCAAAGCTTGTTAATGGCAGATTTTACCTTTCCAAACAGACCCATGCAGTGTGTTGTTGACTGTGTCTCTGCTGAAGCGTCTTCCTTCCTGTCACGAGCAGAAACATGAAACTCAAACCTTGACAAGACCAGTAAAGACACGTCAAACAGCAGACAGAACGGGTGGACAAAACAAGACGTCTCCCAGAATCATGTCTAACCCTGTCCTGAAACTGATGAAATATTCGGTTTCACACAGACTTTAAAGAGGGTTTTAAGCTATAAAATGAATGCAGAGCCGCTTAAAATGTTCACTGACAAGCAAATAAAATATATAATAAAAAATATATAAATATATAATAAAAAATATATTTAAAACTGTAAAA
>NW_015536472.1:763449-766666 GCF_001515605.1 Sinocyclocheilus anshuiensis | reverse complement strand
ATACTGTTAAATGTTAAAAAACATTTATTAAGGAAAATAAATATATTTAAAAATATATTTTAAAAATATATATTAAAAATAACAAAAAATAAAAATATAGATATAATTGAAAATAAAAAATATAGATATGTGATTCAAGTTGTGTGTTCTCTTCATTTCTGTTGCAAAAAAATATTTTTCAAAGTTGTTAATAATGATTACTGGATTATGTTTTACAAGGAATATTTCAGTCTTTTTACTTACAAAAACTCGCATTAAATCCAATGTGTTACTTTTTTTTTTTGTAATTATCTGTGAAATTTATTACAGAGTGAGAATTGTTTCCAGCATCAGATTTTTTTCAGTGTAGGAGACGCAATAGAGATATTAAAGAGCTGATTAGTGATTTCTGGTTCCTGTGGGTCTGACGCTCCGTCGAGTCAGTCGAGTGACTCTGAAACATGAGCCAGAGGCAAAAGAGAGTCGGTGGCAAAGGCTCACCAGAATGACAGAGATCCTGCCAATTTAAAGGTGCTATGAGCGGAGCAGTGGCCCTCAGGGGCCGATTTTAAGACTTATTAATATCTCATGGCTCTGTCCCACTGACTTCTGCCCTCCTCATTATAATACGACAGCAGCCAGCCAATCAGAGCGTGAGGCTGATGCCGGGGGTCAGGAGGGTGGGTCTGGTGAATATTAATATTTCTAACTGCATAATTCTGTAGTGCCCAGAGGTCAGCGACTGGGGAGACGGACCCTGCGGCGGATCGTCTAGCCCACTTCAGAGACGAACACCGACACGCCGAGAACCACAGCGAAAGAAAACTACGGAAGCTGTGTTTTCATTATGTTCTGCTCCAAACCCTAATGAGCTCACTACATAGACAGCATTTTAAAGCATCATAAGCCTGACATAAAGACTGTTGTATCAATATGTTCCTTCTAAAGTACCTTCTTTTAGTCAGGCATCACATGTATCCTTTACCAAATATCCCAGAATGCATTGCACAAACCTCAGTAAAAAATATTCAGACAAGTCGATAAATATATTTAAAAATAGGTTTTAAAAATATTTAACAAAAATAAAAAATATGTAAAAATATAATATAAAAAATAAATATATTTTGAAAAATATTTTTAAATTAAAAAATGTATTTTTAAATAAAAATATATGTTATTACAGTTAACTAAAACTTAGGCTAAAACTAGAACAAATAAATAACATTCTTGTTACTTGAAATAAAATAAACGTTAGCTGAAATAAAACAAACAAACAAAAAACTTTAAACTTATTTTATTTTATTTCAGTTAGCTGCCAATGTAAAATTTCAAATTTTTGTTGAGTTTAACTTGAAGTACTAAAATACTTAAAGCTAATATACTGTATAAAAATGAATAAAAACTAGACATATTAAACAACTATGAAACATATCAACATATTAGACATATTGAAACTAATAAAAAACAACAAAATTACTAAAACTTTAACTAAAATTAAAGTGAAAACATACAAATAAATATAAATAAAATTATAAATACATTTAAATATTACAAATAAAATATATTATAAATAAAATTATAATTTTTAGAAATATAAAAATTAAATTTAATTCAAAACTGATAGCATACTGTAGTATGCAGTGTGCGCAGTACACTAGTATTGTTGTCTCAGGCAGGACTAGAGACTTCCAGAGCATCATGAATGTGATTGTGTGTATTAATCTCTGTGCATATGGTACAGCTTTAGCAGGAATGCTAACTTAAGTCTTATAGGCTGGTTTAGATTTACCACAAACAAGCTCCATCTGGACGCCGTAACCCCGTCTCAACCCCGCGGCGCTGACAGCCCTCATGCAGCGCGACACGCCGCTCTGAGATCCGCTCTGGAGCCGGAAGAAAGACGAGAAGTGCTGCGGGACGCAGATAAATCACACTGGAGCTGGAAACAAAGTCCTTTAGATGCGTGTAGACCTGCATGAACATGAACACGAACACACTCTCTGCTCAAAACATCAGCCAAAAGACAACGGAAAAAATCCTGTTCACAGGAAACGTTCTGACAACGTTCTCGAAACATTCACGTAAAAACATTGCTTATACATCACTCATGGACCGCTTTTCTGAAACACCCCAGGAAACAAAGTTAGGTTATAAAAACGTTGTAACGATAACGTTATTTAAAGGTTACAAAAACGTTTCTGACAACATTCTACAAACTTTATTTTCGTTCAAAACAAAATGTTACTTGAATGTTTATTTGCAATATTCTAAGAACGTTTTCTCAACATTATGAGAACATGTATCAAATATGAATAATAAGAACGTTCCATAAATATTACTTTAAGAACGTTTTGTTACAACATTTATATAACTTTTAAATAACATTAGAAAAAGATGTGAGAACGTTCCTTGTTAGCTGGGGTTTTAGTTGGGCTTTTTTCTAACTTTTATTAAATATTAATACCAACTAGTTTCGGATAGTTTAGAGAGCATTAAAAAGAAATATCCCATAATGTCTTTAACAAAAATTATATATATATATATATATATATATATATAAAAAAGAGGCATCACATGTATCCTTCACCAAAAAACCCAGAATGCATTGCATAAAGATCTGTAAAAATAAAAATAAAATAAAAAATTCACTGGCAAGTGATATGTTTAAAAATAAAAAAATAAATATATCAAAAATTGTAAATTAACAACAACAAAAAAAGTCAGGCATCACACGTATCCTTCAGAAAAAAGCATTATTTATACATCGCTCATGGATCGTTTTTCTGAAACGTTTTAATTGGACGTTGGTTTAACTTTTTTAAACATGAACACTTACTAGTTTCAGAAAGTTCAGAGAGCATTCAACAGAAACGTTCCCATTATGTTTGCAAAATGATAAAAGGCAATGTTTTCTCTAACTTTCACTAACCAAGAAAAAAAACGTTTTTAAACATTTCTAAAAACTGAATTTTGAGAAATAACCTTTTCATAATTTGATGAGAATGTTGGCAAAACGTTCTTAGAACATATTTTTGATGCTAACCTTTGTGTTGGCCTACAGAATGATTGCTTTTCATATTTTTATCTCTTGTAAAGCATTTTTGAGTATCTTGAAAAGCACTCAATAAATAATTAGCATTAGTCATTAAATATATTATAAATATATTTCATTCAATACTGAAAATATCACTAAGAAACAGGGTTATTACAGTTAACTAAAACTAAAACCATAAAACTA